>NC_084741.1:48695280-48847780 GCF_033978785.1 Entelurus aequoreus
CAGGCGGTCTACGACGTGCTGCCAAGTCCATCCAGCCTCTTCACCTGGGTGAAGGTGGAGACACCAGCGTGCCCCCTCTGCCAGAGGAGAGGAACCTTGGAGCACATCCTAAGCTGTTGTCCAAAAGCCCTGGGTGAAGGGCGGTACCGCTGGCGACATGACCAGGTGCTGAAAGCCATAGCCGATTCCATCTGCAGAGGAGTCAGTCACAGCAAGAGCCTCCGCCCAGTGAAGAGCACCGCTTTCATCAGAGCTGGGGAGAAGTCAACACCGGCTGCCCGGAACACCTCTTCTGGTCTGTTGGCAACAGCACGCGACTGGGAGCTGTCAGTTGATCTGGGCAAGCAGTTGAAGTTCCCTGATGTGGTTGCCAAAACAACACTAAGGCCAGATATTGTGCTTACCTCAGTGGCCTCCAAGCAGGTAATCCTCCTGGAGCTCACAGTGCCCTGGGAGGACCGTATGGAGGAGGCCAATGAGAGGAAGAGCGCAAAGTACTCTCAGCTTGTGGAGGAGTGTCGGAGCAATGGGTGGCGAGCGATGTGCTGGCCCGTTGATGTGGGATGTCAAGGGTTTGTGGGCAAATCCCTCTGCAGGGCCTACAGAATGCTTGGCATCACAGGGACCAGCCAGCGAAGGGCCATGAAGTTAGCCACAGATGCAGCAGAAGTGGCATCAAGGTGGCTGTGGATCAGGAGGGGAGAGGCGTGGCATGAAGGGCAGTAGCGCTACCTGGACACAGGCTGAGGCCTGATCAACCCTGGGTGAGTCGCCTAGAGGAGGGGGTCTGATTGTTGAAAGACCCGAAACCCCCCGTGATCCTAGGTTACATCACTGAGGATGTGTCCAGTTGCACCATTGGTGTATTTAAAAAGTAGTGCTGCTGCACATACAAATACAGTACGGTAAGAAAGACAAATGCACAACCTGAATTTAAAATTAAAAAAAACTTGTGTGAAGTTCACCGCAAGTAATTGCACAACCGACACACCAATACAAAAAGAGAGTCAATATTATTTTTAGAGTTGGTAGAGATCTAGGGTGGTGCTTCTTATACTTTAAATTAAAGGCACCCAAGCAAAAAAGAAACGATGCATAAAGTATAAAAGTGCAAGACAAAACAAGTATTTTAAACAAAGTAGTAATTTTAAACAAAGTAAATGTAATGCAATCCATATTACAGCAACACGTGTGTGAGATGTTCAACAGATAAGAAACAAACAACAGTGTTCAATAGTCATGTTTGACAAAAAAGGGACACTTCTTTGAAAGCCACACGTCACCTTTGTGCAGTATGTAGAAAACAAACACCTTCACTTGGCTTTTACCAGAAATGAGCTTTGCCAAAAGATTTTCATCTAAAAAGTGAGCAAAACATGTCAACAGGACGACATTCCAACCTGACGCGCAACACAACTTGAGGAGCAATCGATTTTGTGGAAATTTCCTTTTTTTTTTTACTAAACCTTAGGGGTGTAACGGTACGTGTATTTGTATTGAACCGTTTCGGTACGGGGGTTTCGGTTCGGAGGTGTACCAAACGAGTTTCCACACGAACATATTAAGTAGCCGCCTCTGCTTCCTTCTGCCTCTGTCTCTGTCAGTCCTCTACACAGCACCCAGCATTGTCCCACCCACACAACCATCTGATTGGTTAAAACAGAGCGGTAACAGCCAATCAGCAGTGCGTATTCAGAGCGGTAACAGCCAATCAGCAGTGCGTATTCAGAGCGCATGTAGTCAGTGTTTAGCGTTTAGCAGGTAAGCATCAGGCAGCGGACTCTCCCCAAATTATAATAAACACCTCCCAGTCAACTACTAGTAACATCACTATGAGCCCGTTGACCGTCTAGAACAGGGGTCGGCAACCCGCGGCTCCGGAGCCGCATGCGGCTCTTTGACCACTCTGATGCGGCTCAACTGCATACTTGCCGACCCTCCCGATTTACCCGGGAGACTTCCGGATTTCAGTGCCTCTCCCTGTAATCTCCCGGGGCAATTATTCTACGATTTCCACCCTGTCAACTATAATAAAGGGATACTGTGATGACACAGCATTTAGCGCCCCCTACAGCCAACAGTATCAATGTGCCAGTCCAAGTACATGTTGTATGCAGCTTTTGCTTGCACACGTATGTGACAGCAAGGCATACTTGTTCCACAGCCATACAGGTTACACTGACGGTGGCGATATAAACAACTTTAACACTCTTACTAATATGCGCCACACTGTGAACCCACACCAAACAAGAATGACAAACACATTTCGGGAGAACATCCGCACTGTAACACAACATAAACACAACAGAACAAATACCCAGAATCCCATGCATCCCTAACTCTTCCGGGCTACATTATACACCCCTGCTACCACCAAAGAGCCATTCATATAAAACTTGTGGTCCGTTATAACATTACATTTTCATATTAAGATGCGGGCTGCGTGTTTGAAACCCCTGGTTTATACATAGTGCAAAGCAAAAAAAAAACTTTGTATGCAGTGTTATTTCATTTTAAATTTCAAAAGAGTTTTGTGGCTCCCATTGTTTTCTTTAATTTGTGAAACTGGTCAAAATGACTCTTTGAGTGGTAAAGGTTGCCGACCCCTGGTCTAGAAATATAAAAGGCAGTTCAGCTCGCTCGCAGTCCTGGCTTGAGGTGAAGGCTAATTCGCTTTTAGCGTAACGTTAGCTCATTTTGCGGTGTGTGTGTGTGTGTGTGCGTGTGTGTTACGAACAGCAAAGCCCTGTCTGACTGTTATTTCACTTTACCTTTTTCTGTGTTGATTGAGCTGTGTTGAAGCAGCAAAAAAGTACATTATGTTAAATGAAGAGTTTCTGTCTCTGATAGTTGATATAATAATGTAACTGCATCATTAAAGCTACATGAATTCCATGGTGTTCAGGGATGAATAGTCTCTCCTATTGCTATTGTGCTATTTTTTCAGCTATAGTTACATTAATCATTAGAAATGCAGCAGCCTAGTTTTGAATGGCAGGGTCCTGTTATAAGGTGAGGTGCATTATAAAGATGACAAGAGTCCTGCTGTGTCTCAGTACCGTGTATTCAGGCTGCATGCAGGAAGTACAACCGAGGTAAAAACACGTGACGCAGGGATATGTTATAGGTGAGGTCACCGTGGCTGCCACAGGGTGGCGCAGTATGTCAATACAATCACCCTGTAACATCTCCCTTCCTTTAGTAAAGTATCCACACTGGAACAATGCTGCCTGTAAATCAACTGTAGACCCTCAACATACTAGTAACACCAGATTCAACCTCAGATAGCAATACCTGGTTCAACATTCAATATCAGATATCAAATATATAGCAATAGAACGTAACACTACATAGTAGCAGGATAAGAACACACCTGTCATCAAATCACCATCAATCAGAACATCACTTTTTTTTGGATTGTTACAACACTCACTTCCTTTTTTTTTTTTTTGACAAAATTCACAGCCCGTGTGTTTGAAAGTGCAAACAGTCCATGCATGTTTTATTCGAGCTATAAAAGATGAACTCATAAAGGACAAGCTAGTCCTTGGCATTGCTGATGAGGGCGCCAGACGTCGTTTGCTAAGAGAAAATGATCTCAAATTGGATCAGGCAATCATAATCTGCCGTGCAGCCGAGGTCATGGACAATAAATTAAAGACTATGTCACTGGGCAACTCTGCGCCTGGAGAGAGCATCAATGCCACGCAGGGGGGACAAAGATATGGACGCAGGTCTGCCGGTAGGCCATCTGAGCCCACCAACATCAGTTCACAGCTCCAGGGCATGAGAGACACAGTGGAATGCAAGTACTGTGGCACAAGGCACAAACGTGGGCGAGACCAGTGCCCTGCATTTGGTAAATCCTGCCGCTCTTGTGGCACTGCCAACCATTTTGCCAAAGTATGCATGAAAAGGGGTCAGCACGCACGCCAGTTGAACACTGTGGATGACCCGTCGACAGGGGAACAGGAGGACATTGATGGAGATGAGAGAGATGTGTACACAGCAGAGAGCGTGGGAGCTGTGAACACGCAAGGGAAGAAGTGGTTTGTCAATCTGCCACTGCAACAGGGGGTCCAGAGGTGCCAGCTCGACTCTGGAGCCACCTGCAATGTGATTAGCATGAAGGACAAGATGAGACTGGCGCCCAGAACGCCTCTTCAGAAGAGTCTCACCAGATTGAATCTGTACAACAGTGAGTGGATGAACTCGCTGGGGTTGTACAGCACACAGTGTGTCATTAGGGGCAGAACACACAAGCTGGACTTTGAGGTTGTGCGTACAGGCCAGAGGCCCTTGCTTTCAGGGGAGACATGTGAGAGACTGGGTCTGATACGATTCACCATTCCTGAGGAGCTAAATAAAGTGGAACACTGCAGGATGGGAGACCTGACCAAAGAGCGTCTCATCAACACATACCACGACGTGTTCACCAGCCCAGTTGAGTCCCTGCCTGGTGATGTTCACTTTGAGCTGGACAGCAGCGTGGCGCCTGTGCAGTGTGCCCCCAGGAATGTTCCAGTGGCCCTCAAGGCAGCTGTTAAAGCACAGCTCGATCAATACGAAAAGGATGGACATTTAACCACAGTCACACAGCCCACAGACTGGATCAGCAATCTGGTCATAGTGAAAAAAACGGATAAATTGAGACTATGCATTGACCCAAAGCCACTCAACCGAGCCCTGAAACGGTCCCACTACCTCATGCCCACTTTAGATGACGTGTTGTACAAGCTGCCAAAGGCGCGTATATTCACGCCGGTGGATGCGCGTGATGCATTCCTGCAGTGCCGACTGGATGAGGAGAGTAGCCTGATGACAACGTTCTGGACACCATGGGGCAGAAAACGGTGGCTGAAGCTCCCCTTTGGTGTGTCAGTGGCTCCGGAACTGTACCAGAGAAAGCAACATGAGCTCCTAGCTGGATTAACTGGGATTGAGCCCATAGCCGATGATATCCTCATAGTTGGCTGCGGGGATACGAACGATGAGGCCAACCGCGACCATGACACAAACCTAATTTCCCTAATGGACAGATGCAGAGAAGTTAAGCTCAGGCTGAGCCTGAAAAAGTTGCAGTTCCGAGTGAAGGAGGTCCGTTTCCACGGCCACATACTGTCTGCCGAGGGCCTCAAGGCTGACCCTGACAAGGTCAGGGCGGTTCTGGACATGCCGAACCCCACAGACGCTAAAGGGGTCCAGCGGTGTGTTGGCTTTGTGAACTATCTTTCCAGATTTATGCCCCGCCTGTCAGAGGTATGTGAACCATTGAGGAGGCTGCTAGACAAAGACGTGACGTGGCACTGGCTGCCAAAACATGATGCTGCCATGAAGGAAATGAAGACACTGGTCACAGCAGTATCGGTCCTACGTTATTATGACGCCATCAAGCCAGTCTCCATACAGAGCGACTCCAGTCAGACAGGCCTGGGCTGCTGTCTGCTACAGGAAGGGCAGCCTGTCACTTTTGCCTCCCGCGCCCTGACCCAGACGGAACAAAACTACGCACAGATAGAAAAGGAGTGCCTGAGCATCGTGTTCGCCTGTCAACGCTTCCACTACTACCTATATGGACGGGGTGATGTGACAGCAGAAACCGAACACCGCCCTTTAGTGTCCATCTTCAGTAAGCCCCTCCTCAGCGCGCCCAAGCGCCTACAGAGCATGCTCCTGACACTTCAGAATTACTGCCTTACGGTGGTGTACAAGCCAGGCCCTGAAATGTACATAAGTGACACGCTTGGTAGAGCCACCACCCCGCCACGGAAAACAGACACACTGTACCGACGAGAAATGGTCTGCAGCATGCAACAGGAGCAGTGTGACGCAGCGGCCATTCAGCAGGCAGACTACCTCAATGTCAGTAGCCAGCGCTTGGCACAGATCCGAGCACACACAGAGGAGGATGTGTGTCTCAAAACGCTCAAGGCAGTCGTACTGCAGGGATGGCCAGAACACAAAGAGGAGGCCCCCGTACTCATCAGGGACTACTGGGCCATCAGAGATGAAATAAGCGCACAGGATGGCGAGCTTTTCAGGAGCCAGCGCGTCATCATTCCAAAAGCCATACGTCCGGAAATGCTGAGGAGGATCCACTACAATCATGTGGGTGGTGAAGCATGCTACAGACATGCCCGCGATACATTGTATTCAGGCTGCATGCAGGAAGTACAACCGAGGTAAAAACACGTGACGCAGGGATATGTTATAGGTGAGGTCACCGTGGCTGCCACAGGGTGGCGCAGTATGTCAATACAATCACCCTGTAACAGGTCCCTGCTATCACATGTTGATAAAAATATAACATTTACATAATACAAATCAACTACAGGCTTCCCAAATGCTGTAATAAATTAAGCATGATGAGTTGACTTGAAACTGTTTAATGTTGCACTTTTTATATGTAGAAGAAAAGTTTTGTCATTGTATTTAATCTGAGCAACAACTTGAGGCAATTTAATGTGGATTAACGTGGGCAGAATTATTAGTGTTCCCAATGTTAAAAGGATAAAGCCATTGTTTACAAATTTGGTAAATATACAACCAAAAAATTTATATTTTGTTGTTTTCTTACAGTACCGAAAATGAACCGAACCGTGACCTCTAAACCGAGGTACGTACCGAACCGAAATTTTTGTGTACCGTTACACCCCTACTAAACATCAATTGTCTTGACTAAATGTCTTCACAAAAAGCTTTTAAGCCGTGCATGTATATGCAAGTGTGCGTGTGTTGAAACGATGTCAGCGACAGGAAGTTAGGGTCGCACAGCTGTCAGAGTTGCGACTCAGTCGTATCATACAGTAATGTTCATTTAAAAAACAACCTACACGAGTGTCATTGCAGTTTAGAAAACACAGATGTGTTTCCTGTTCAAATCCAAATAAACTCATGGGTTGATGAGCCGTAAAGTTCAACTCAAAGGGCAGAAACTTCCAACCTTTTTTTACACCAAGTTTACCTTTGAATATATTTGCACATGACGGTATCTCACTTTGGAATTGTGATAAATATGTCTTACTGATCAGGTAATTAATAGGACATAAGAGTAAATGAATTGCACGCATATTTTAAAGTAATATTTTGACAAAAATTTGAAAAAAGATGATGTTGATTTGTTGTTGGCACGCTTTTTTTTTTTAGTATTTGCGATATATTGTGGATGGACTTGCATTTTATTTTCATATACACAACAGCTCCGATAGAGATGACTGGACTTGTTTTTTATGGATTCAATTTTATTTATTTTTTTATTGTGGTTTATTTTGGTTATTCTTTTTAGCCACATTTTATGTCTCATGTTAACTTACGTGTTTTTAAAAAATCTGTATCTTGTTGTCCTTGTTAGTCTAAGCACCATTTATTATGTATTTTATGCATTATTCTGTACAGGACTTTGGTGCACTGCTTCATTTTAAAGTGCTCTCTATATAAAGTTGGAATGGATTATAGCTATAATTTGCATTTTCTATTTCTGGACGCGACAGAGAACGAGACCGTCATTCACTCATACATGTATGATTATGAATATTACGATTCCAAATCCACAAACTATGGTGACTATAGCCCACATGCAGCACTCTGGTGGATTCATGGCCTCACGGGTTATCCTGTGCATCCTGTTCTTTCTCGGTTTGCTGGGTATGTTCAAAATATGTTGTGACAAGCATTTGCAATGCTGCTATTTAGCTGTTGGTCTTGTAAAAACAAAAATAAGCAACTAATTTCACAGGCAACGCCACTGTTCTCTACAAGTATCACCATAATGACCAACATTAAAATACAGTAGAGCAGTAGGCCTAAGTATTCATTAAAACAAGGTAGAGGTTTTATTTAACTAGTACATTTTATATTTTTGGCCACTGTAACATTACACACAGTTTGAACTGTAACACTGTGTTTGAATATAAGAAAATAAAACACTGTACTTTAATCAAGTGATTGTTTAGTGTAGCACTAGATGGAGCCTGCATACTACTAGTGCAAGGCTTTTCATTATGAAGAGGGCCGCAGTTTCAAGAGCCCAAAAGCTCAAGAGTCGTACATCGAAATGGGGATGTTTGGTCAGAAAGTGCCTCTGCAGGTTATATTTCTTTGAGACTGTGTTTACTTTATTACAAAGTAAACACATCGGCTTTCACACTGCACTGTCAATAAATACATTATTCTGCCCATGCTGTACAGAAAAAAACAGAAGGTCCAGAAGTTTTGTTGAGTATTGATGTTCCTTCTTTTAAATTATTTCCCTTCCTCAGTTTTATTTCTTTACACTTCTTCATTCATTTATGTTTGTAAGACTGAAAATATAAATATAAAATAAACATTACAAAAGTATTACCGTATTTTCAGGACTATAAGGCGCACTTAAAATTATTATTTTTTCTTAAAACTCGACAGTGCGCCTTATAACCTAATGTACGGAATAATTCTGGTTTTGCTTACCGACCTCGAATCAATTTTATTCAGTACATGGTGAAATGATAAGTGTGACCAGTAGATGGCAGTCAAACATAAGAGATACGTGTAGACTGCACTATGATGGCAATATGACTCAAGTAAACATCCATCCATCCATCCATTCATGGATGCAATCTTACTTGGAGGGGAGGGAGCAGGTGGTAGAGGTGAACGGCACCGTGTCCCCCCCCCCCCCTCTCGGTGAGCTGTGGAGTCCCCCAAGGCAGTATATTGTGACCTTTACTGTTCCTAATATACATAAACGACATGTCATCGGCATGCGACTGTGAATTGTTTTTGTTTGCGGATGACTCTGCCTTGCTGGTATCCGGCAAGGACAAGTCACAGGTGGAGAAGATCCTCAGTGCTGAGCTCTGTAGAACTTGCACCTGGCTCGCTGACAACAAGCTATCCATACACTTGGGTAAAACAGAATCCATCCTGTTTGGGTCCCACATCAACCTTAAGAAAGTCAATGACTTCACCATACAAGTAGGTGACATTGTTATCACCAGGAAAGATGAGGTCACCTACCTAGGTTCCATTCTAGAGGCTAACCTTTCCTGTGATAAAATGGCAACCAAGGTAATCAAAAAGGTTAACCAACGAACGAGATTTCTCTACAGAATTTCCTCTCTGGTCAACAAAAGCACCTTGAGGATTCTGGCGGGAACTCTCGTTCAACCCTTTTTCGATTACGCATGCACCTCCTGGTACCCCAGCACCTCCAAAACCCTCAAATCTAAACTCCAAACATCTCAGAACAAGCTAGTCAGGTTACTTCTAGACCTCCACCCCAGATCCCACCTCACTCCTACCCACTTCTCTAAAGTGGGCTGGCTTAAGGTGGAGGACAGAGTTAAACAACTTGCACTGAGCCTAGTCTATAAAATCCGCTACACCTCCCTGATACCGAAGTACATGTCAAACTACTTCCTTAACGTAAATGACCGCCATAACCACAACACCAGGGGGAGCTCCACTAACCACGTTTAACCCAGATTCGGAACTAACAAAGGTCTTAACTCATTCTCTTTCTATGCCACATCAATGTGGAATGCGCTCCCAACAGGTATAAAAGAAAGGGCATCTCTATCCTCCTTCAAAACCGCAATAAAAGTTCACCTCCAGGCAGCTACAACCCTAAACTAACACCCTCCCCGGATTGCTAATAATCAAATGTAAACAATCAAATGCAGATTCTTTTTCTTATGCCTTCTGATCTATCTCTCTCTCTCTCTCTCTCTCTCTCTCTCTCTCTCTCTCTCTCTCCATGTCCACTACTTGATGTCCATATCCTACCCCCCCCACCCCCCTTCCACACCCCTGATTGTAAATAATGTAAATAATTCAATGTGATTATCTTGTGTGATGACTGTATTATGATGATAGTATATATGATAGTATATATCTGTATCATGAATCAATTTAAGTGGACCCTGACTTGAACAAGTTGAAAAACTTATTCGGGTGTTACCATTTAGTGGTCAATTGTACGGAATATGTACTTCACTGTGCAACCTACTAATAAAAGTCTCAATCAATCAATTTCATCATCATCATCATCATTTTTATTTATCTCCTTCATTGATGTGCATCTTTGATAGACAATTATAACACAATTATTCAGTTACACCGTTACACACCAATGCCTGAGAAGGAGCAGGATGAAGAAAAATCTTATATTTTCCTGCCCCCTTCACATAATACATAGTCTTACTTAATGATATGTGAACCAACAATTACATCCAAATATAACGAAAACAAAACAAAACAAAACAAAAAAAACACAAGTGCAAAACTTCATGAAGTACAAACCGAACAAAAAAACAAAAGAAGTAATATACACCTCTCGGGATGATACAAAAACAAATACAAAACCAGGCAAAAAACAAGTAAATTAATAAATATAAAGCAAAATGTAAACACTTATGGCTGTCCATATGATTTTATTGTTCTGTCTTTATATATTTTTTTCAATTGGAATATATTTTTACAATCTTTTATCTCATTATAAAGAGAATTCCATAGTTTAACCCCCACCACTGATATACACATTTGTTTTAAAGTTGTCCTTGAATACTGATGTTGGAAATGACCTTTTCTTCTATGCTCTTCATTCTCAGAAGTGATGACAAACATTTTTTGTAAATTTGCTGGTAATGTTTTGCTTTTAGCCTTAAACATGACACATAATGTCTGTAACTTTACTAGCTCCTGTAATTTCAATAAACCTGAATTAATGAATAATATGTTAGTGTGTTCTAAGTAATCTACTTTATGAATAATCCTTATAGCTCTTTTCTGTAGTTGATACATTGCCTTTATGTTACTCTTATATGTGTTCCCCCACACTTCCACACAGTAGCTGATATATGGCAATATAAGTGCACAATACAATATGCGCATTGCCCTATAATCTAACACATATTTTACCTTATTTAATATAAAAATACTCTTAGACATCTTTTTCCGTACATGTGCAATATGAGATTTCCATGTCAGACCGTCATCCAGTATCACTCCTAAAAATCTAAGTTCAGAAACCCTTTCAATATCTATTCCATTTATTGACAATTTGATCGTTTCCTCCCTTTTCCTCTTACAAAAAATCATGAACTTTGTTTTGTCTACATTTAATGATAATTTATTGGCATCAAACCATCTCTTAAGTTTAATCATTTCCTGTTCAATAATTTTTGATAATGCTTTTAAGTCGTGTCCCGAACTATAAAAGTTGGTGTCGTCCGCAAATAATACAAATTTCAATAACTTTGATACCTCACATATATCATTAATATATAAAATAAACAATTTTGGTCCCAAAACCGAACCTTGTGGAATTCCACATTCAATCCTCATTTGTTCAGATGTATTACCCATAAAATCCACAAACTCTTGTCTATTATCTAAATAACTTCTTAGCCAGTCTAAAACTACTCCTCTCACACCAAATGAATACAACTTGGACAATAATATAGAATGATCTATAGTATCAAATGCTTTTTTAAGATCGATAAATACCCCTATAGTGTATTTCTTATTATCAGTTGCTGTTGCTATATCCTCAATTATATTCATTACAGCTGAAGCAGTGGATCTATTGGTCCGGAATCCATACTGGCTCTCACTCAACAGCATGTTCTTTTCAATAAAACTATCTAATTTTTTTACAAATATTTTTTCAATTATTTTAGAAAATTGTGACAGTAGTGACACTGGTCTGTAATTAGTGAATCTATGTTTATCTCCCGTTTTAAAGAGTGGAATTACCTTTGCTACTTTCATTTTATTTGGAAAGGTCCCTGTTTGAAAAGAAAGATTAAAAATATAACAAAGAGGTTTGATGATACAGTCAATAGTCTTTTTTACAATTATCATGTCTATACCATCACTGTCTGTTGATGTCTTATTTTTCAGTTTTGTTACCACCGATACAATTTCATTTTCACTAACATCTCCTAGAAGCATGGACTGTAGCACTTTGCTTCCCCCTCTCCATCCACTCTGTATATCTTTATGTTCTCCAATACTCTCTGCCAATTTGGGTCCAACATTCACAAAAAAAGAATTGAATCCGTTTGCCACTTCATTCATATTTGTTATCATCTTATTATCCTCATTGATAAAATGGCTTGGTGGGTTTGTAGGCCCAGATGTTTTTCCTATTACCTTGTTCAGAATATTCCAAGTTCCTTTGATATTGTTTTTATTTTTTTCTAGTAAATTATTATAATATTCTCTTTTTGCTTGTCTCATTATTGTTATCAATTTGTTTTTGTAAACCTTATATTTCGTTTCAGCATCCTTTGTTTTTACTTTTATGAAATATCTATAAAGTTTGTTTTTCTTTTTACAAGCATTCTGTAGTCCCTTTATAATCCAAGGCTTTTTATTGTAGCTGTCTCTTTGTTTCCATACATTCGGACAATGCTTTTCATACAATGATAAATATATATTAAGAAAAGCCTCATATCCAGCATTTGCTTCTCCCCCATACACCTCATTCCAGTCTGTTTCAAATAAGTCCTTCCTAAACCTATTTATTGCCTCTTCAGTTCTTTTCCTTACATATCTATGAGTTTTTTCCTCCCTCTTTTTATCAATTGGACAGTCATAAGTAAGAAACACAGGTAAGTGGTCACTTATATCATGAATTACTAGTCCACTTTTTATATTATTTTTTATGTCATTTATAAAGATGTGATCAATTAACGTTGCACAATTTGTCGTTATTCTACTGGGTTTGGTGATCAATGGATAAAGCCCTCTACTATATACCACATCCAAGAAGTCTCTTGTTGATTTATTTGTGGGTGAGCTTAGCAGGTCTATGTTATAGTCGCCACACATGACAAATGTTTATTTTCCTTCACCTTACACAATAATTCTTCCAAACTATCATTAAATGCTTCTACTTTAGACCCAGGTGTCCTATACATACACGTAACAATAAAATGTATCTTCTTTTCTATTTCTACCTCTACAGTTACACATTCAAATAAATCATCAATTACCACTGTCATACATTCCACAGGTCTACATTTCAATTCACAGTCAACAAACAGGGCCACACCTCCTCCCTTCTTGTTTCTTCTACTACAGTGATACAACTCATACCCGTCAATGGAGAAATCGATACCTCTGTCTTTATCGATCCATGTTTCAGAAAGTGCTATTATTTTGAATTTGCCATTTAGAGTCTTCAGGTATTCGTCAATCTTTGAGAAATTTGCATATAATCTTCTACAGTTGAAATGTATTAAAGAAAATGTATTATCTAAACTAACATTGTCATTGAATTGTTCCTCGGTGTAGTAGTCACATGTAGCATTGATTGAGTTGAACAGATGGTTTTCTGGGTCAACATCATTTTCAAAGTCATACAGTTTATAGTCCATGTATTCAGCTCTTAGAAACTTTTGATTCTCAGTTGTCTCACCTTCTCGCTGCGTAGCCTTCCCCGTCTCCAGCCAAGGATGAGCCGTGTCAGTCATAAGTCTAGCAGGTCTCATCTATATTGATCCAAGTCGCGGAGCTCTCGGAACATGACAACTTTGGCTTCTTCATATGGTCCATTTAGCCGAATCATGATTTTGCAGTTCCGTGTCCATGTTGCTTGTATCTTGTTTTCTTTTCTGAGGATGCGTGCTTGTCTTGCAATGTCAGCGTTTTTCTTGGTAAGATGTTCATTGATGTAAACCCCAGTTCCCTTCAGCTTCCTTCCCTGCCGTAGTAACTCCGTCTTGTGTTTCCGATTTACAAACCGGATCACAATGGCTGGGTTGGTTCTGCTGTCCTTCCTGGGGATAGTATGGCACGCTGAAATGCTGCCACTTTGAAGAGTCATGTTCTTACTGGAAAAAAAGTTAATTACTTGCCGTTCAAGTGTCACAAGTTCGTCTGCCGGGGCTTTGGCGTCCTTGTCAGCGTCCCTGCTGCGAGTCCCGGCCACTCTTGCATATGTGCGATGTTTGGTTTCTAGTCCACTTATAATTAAATCGTCCATTCTGGTGTACTGTTCAATTTCGTCAATTCTTGCTTCTAGGTCAACAATTTTCTTGTCTTTTTCCTTGATGATGTTTTTCAGCATTTTGATTTCGGTCAACAACTCCATGAGTGTGTCTTGCTGTTTGGCCACTGTCCTTACATCCTCCGACAGGGAGTTAAGCGATTTTCTGATCTCCTCCAAGTCTTCCTCGAATTTCTTGTGTTTCGCACTCATTTTCTTAATTCACTTGGTTTTCTTCTTAATTTCAGTTCGGTTTCTTTACTGGCTAAAACTCACAACCCAAATTGCAGAGACGCGTCACGGCACTTTCGCCTTCCCACCGATGGGGTCCCGTCCGGCCTGGCAAGCCTCGCTCCAGCCTCTCTCCTCTCCCGGGCCTCGCCGCAGTCACCTGCCGGTCTCGTCTCCGCGAGATGGTCCCGCTGCTGCCAGCCGCTAGCCGTTAGCCGCCAGCCTGGCCTCTCCCTCGCCGCCCTGCTGCCGTCACTTGCCGCCGCGAGAAAGCTGCTGGTCCCGCCGCAGTGAGGTGGTGGTGCCGCTGCTGCTGGCCGGTAGCCGGGCCTCTCCCTAGCCGCCCCGCTGCCGTCACTCGCCGCCGCGAGAAAGCTGCCGATCCCGCCGCCGCGAGGTGGTGGTGCCGCTGCTGCTGGCTGCTAGCCGGGCCTCTCCCTTGCCGCCCCGCTGCCGTCACTCGCCGCCGCGAGAAAGCTGCTGGTCCCGCCGCCGCGAGGTATAATGAGACATCAATCAATCTTCTTCCGCTTATCCGAGGTCGGGTTGCGGGGGCAGCAGCCTAAGCAGAGAAACCAAGACTTCCCTCTCCCCAGCCACTTCGTCCAGCTCTTCCCGGGGGATCCCGAGGCGTTCCCAGGCCAGCCGGGAGACATAGTCTTCCCAACGTGTCCTGGGTCTTCCCCGTGGCCTCCTACCGGTCGGACGTGCCCTAAACACCTCCCTAGGGAGGCGTTCGGGTGGCATCCTGACCAGATGCCCGAACCACCTCAACTGGCTCCTCTCGATGTGGAGAAGCAGCGGCTTTACTTTGAGCTCCCCCCGGATGGCAGAGCTTCTCACCCTATCTCTAGGGGAGAGCCCCGCCACCCGGCGGAGGAAACTAATTTCGGTCGCTTGTACCCGTGATCTTGTCCTTTCGGTCATAACCCAAAGTTCATGACCATAGGTGAGGATGGGAACGTAGATTGACCGGTAAATTAGAGCTTTGCCTTCCGGCTCAGCTCCTTCTTCACCACAACGGATCGATACAGCGTCCGCATTACTGAAGACGCCGCACCGATCCGCCTGTCGATCTCACGATCCACTCTTCCCTCACTCGTGAACAAGACTCCGAGGTACTTGAACTCCTCCACTTGGGGAAGGGTCTCCTCCGCAACCCGGAGATGGCACTCCACCCTTTTCCGGGCGAGAACCATGGACTTGGACTTGGAGGTGCTGATTCTCATCCCAGTCGCTTCACACTCAGCTGCGAACCGATCCAGCGAGAGCTGAAGATCCTGGCCAGATGAAGCCATCAGGACCACATCATCTGCAAAAAGCAGAGACCTAATCCTGCAGCCAACAAACCAGATCCCCTCAACGCCTTGACTGCGCCTAGAAATTCTGTCCATAAAAGTTATGAACAGAATCAGTGACAAAGGGCAGCCTTGGCGGAGTCCAACCCTCACTGGAAACGTGTCCGACTTACTGCCGGCAATGCGGACCAAACTCTGGCACTGATCATACAGGGAGCGGACCGCCACAATCAGACAGTCCGATACCCCATACTCTCTGAGCACTCCCCACAGGACTTCCCGAGGGACACGGTCGAATGCCTTCTCCATGTCCACAAAACACATGTAGACTGGTTGGGCAAATTCCCATGCACCCTCAAGGACCCTGCCGAGAGTATAGAGCCGGTCCACAGTTCCACGACCAGGACGAAAACCACACTGTTCCTCCTGAATCCGAGGTTCGACTATCCGGCGTAACCTCCTCTCCAGCACACCCGAATAGACCTTACAGGGAAGACTGAGGAGTGTGATCAAGTAAACAACACCGACATTGTATATGTTCAGTTGAAAATATAGAACATTATACACGGCGCTCAAAAATCTATCAAAATGTTTTAGTACGACTTTGGTAGGCTATGAAGCCGCACCGCTTGATGTGCTTCAACATACGAGTATTATTATAATGTGTGTATAAGGTAAGACATTATCTGGCGTTTTGTTTCGCAATATTATGCAAAAGCTACTTTTCTTACCTTCTGGTACCTGCTGATCTGTATTTGAATCCTGAAAAATTGCGCACAACGAATGTGGCTCATCACAATTAAACCTAAAGTGTAGCGTTATCGCTGTCTACTGGTCAAATTTAGCACTATATGTATTAAACGAGCTTTGATCGCCAGATTTATTCTCAGACAAATAACAACACGACCACAAATACAAAATATACCACTATTTGGGTGATGTTCGGTGGGCCAAATTAAAAGCTTTGGCGGGCCGGATATTGCCCGCGGGCCGCCAGTTGGAAAGATATTCACTAGTGGTACGCTTTCCACAGTTGGAGAAGCAATGATGTGTATAACGGAATTTCTCTCTACTCGTCTGAACAGTTGGGATTCTACAGCGGAACTTTATTTGTGACCCTGATGAGTATAACCTGACACTCGCCAGATCCTTGTAGTATATTTCAGAAGGCGGGGCCTTGTAAAAAAAATCGTTGTATGTGATTGGATGAACCACTTGTCCGTTATCTTGAATGACGTGCTACTTCAACCACTCACATCGAAATCAACCCGTGACACTGCTGAGAAATCTGATGAGTAATCGCTGGGAAATCCAAAACAGAACAGCCGACATATTGGATAACGACAGAGAGAAAAGTTAGAGAACTTTTACTGAAACAACGCAGCAATCTCAGTAGATGATTAATGTTGTTTGCGCAAAGAAAATATGCGAATAAAAGGCACACGACTCCTCGCTTCGAGCAGCCATTGTTGTTTGACTCAAACAGTCGCTTTGGCGCTACGTCACATCTATGAAATTCCGCCCGGCGATCCTGACTGGTTCATTATTTTTTGCTGTCTTGAAGGAGTTTGCATTGCCCTCGAGCCCGGATCCTTGTGTGGAGCTCAGCGAACTACAAGGATCTGGTGAGAGTCAGGTTATGATAAGTAGGGATGGGAATCGAAAACAGGTTCTTGTTTAAAACAAGTTCCCAGTGTATCAATTCCTTAGAATCGCTTATTGACATTTATTCAGACGGTTCTGTTATCGATCCTTCCGGGTCGGGATGACATTGCGGAGTGACGTCAGATCTAAAAATGGCGGCGCCCAGGCACAACAATCTACATTTACAGACTACATCACCAAAAATGATTGCCGGGCGCAGCCCCCGCTGCTGCCCACTGCTCCCCTCACCTCCCAGGGGGGGAACGAGGGGATGTGTCAAATGCAAAGGACACATTTCACCACACCTAATGTGTGTGACAATCATTGGTACTTTAACTATACATTTTGCAAGAAAAGATTGCAACAGCGCTACTTGTAATAATTATAAGACTTCTATTTCATCAAGAGGACATGCGATCAATATGCTGAAACATTTAAACACACAGCATGCAACAATTAGAAATGAAAGTTTGCGTTTTAACCGCTCCTCTTTAATCCCAGCAGCACGTCATCTGAATACAAGAAAAGCAGCCGTGTGCTCAGACTCCAGCCGTGCATTGATGAGCATAAAAAACATAGCATCAAGAACAATATTTAGTATATGAAAACATTCAGGCAATGTACAGAATAAATAAAGCGGGAAGTGTGGTAACATACCTGCTCATGTAGGAATGAATTAGCAGATTGGTACGCAGAGCAAGCAACCACTAAAACAGAAGAAAACATGGAGATTAACCACAGTAAAGAAGAAGTGAAGAACATTAAGATAGAACACAATAAAAAGTGACAAGATAACTGGAATAAGGAAACAAAAGGTAAGGAGTATTACAAAGTCCAGAGGAGAGTAGGTGTAATGAGAGGAGGCAATAGAAATAGGAAGGAATAAGACATTATTACTAGAATGAGATTAGGACATACATATATAAATAGTTCATTGAAATTGATAGTGAAACATAATACAGGCTGTGTGACTGTGAAAGGGAAATACTGGAAAACAAGTTAGCGAAAGAGAAGGTTAGGTTAGTAGTGGAAGATATTTTAGGATTTCACTCAGAACACGTTCGATACAAAGCATGATATACACATTTTAAAAAGACTGGGTTGAATAAAATAATACAGAGTAGGGTTCCATCTCGGTCCACACTTCATATCAGAATGGTTGCTTGCCAGTCGCCATTAAACCAAAGAAGAAGAAGAAAAGGAGAGTATTTGGCGAGCACCGTTTTGTCCCACTAATTTCGGCGGTCCTTGAACTCACCGCAGTTTGTTTACGTGTAAAAGTTTCTCCGGCGCTGCAACAGAAAGACGCGTTTTAGGTCACTCCTTCTTTGTCTCATTTTGTCCACCAACATTATATGCTGTGCGCGAATGCACAAAGGTGAGCTTTGTTGGTGTTATTGACTTGCTGGAATTCTAACCAGGCATATTTGGTCGCTGCATGACTGCAAGCTAATCGATGCTAACATGCTATTTAGGCCAGCAGTATGTGCATATAGAGGGGTTTCGAGTTGTTTTACATTTCCCACAATGCATTGCGGACATCTACATTGAAGGGCGATAGTTAAGCCATGTATTTACCAACACAGAGAGTTTCAAAAACACATATTTGGGGTTAAAACAATCTCCATCCACACAAGTGTAGTTTCAAAACTGTCTGTCTACACACAAGCCTAAAAAAAGCAGTAATAGCTGACTTGGTGGCATTACACCTCTATTATGTTTATTTTGATATACTTTAGACATACAATGACATGTACATTATCTTTAAAACCAGCCTGCATGTACACTATCTCTTTTTTTCAGTGTTTAAAGCATGCATGCACGTCTGTGTTGCTGAAACCCAACACTGATAGAATTATAACATGTTCAGCAACATGTTGATGTATTACATGTGCATTTCTAAAATTAGCATGCACTAACGCAGTGTTTTTCAACCTTTTTTTGAGCCCAGGCACATTTCTTTCATTGAAAAAATCTGGAGGCACACCAACAGCAGAAAACATTAAAAAATGAAACTCAGCAGCAGTAAAAAGTCGCTGTTGCAATAGTTGGATATGACTTTAAACCATAACCAACCATGCATCACTATAGCTCTTGTCTCAAAGTAGGTGTACTGTCACGACCTGTCACATCACGCCGTGACTTATTTGGAGTTTTTTGCTGTTTTCCTGTGTGTAATGTTTTAGTTCTTGTCTTGCGCTCCTATTTTGTTGGCTTTTCCTCTTTTGTTGGTATTTTCCTGTAGCAGTTTCATGTTTTCCTTTGAGCGCTATTCCCCGCATCTACTTTGTTTTAGCGATCAAAATTATTTAAGTTTGCTATCCTTCTTTGTGGGGACATTGTTGATTGTCATGTCATGTTCGGATGCACTTTGTGGACGCCGTCTTTGCTCCACAGTAAGTCTTTGCAGTCGTCCACCATTCTGTTTTTGTTTACTTTGTAGCCAGTTAGGTTTTAGTTTTGTTCTGCATAGCCTTCCCTAAGCTTCAATGCATTTTCTTAGGGGCACTCACCTTCTGTTTATTTTTGGTTTGAGCATTAGATACGACGACAAACCCTCGTCGTATCACACAACGTGTTCCCGACATCTACAAAGCAATTAGCTACCGGCGGCCACCTACTGATATGGAAGAGTCCAAAACAGTTACGCTGGCGCGCTCTAGACAGTACCGACACTCAACAACACAATATTTGCAGACTATAATTACTTGTTTGCAAAAATTATTTTTACCCCAAATAGGTGAAATTACATAATCTACCACGGCACACCAGACTGTATCTCAATGCACACTAGTGTGCCGCGGCACAGTGGTTGAAAAACACTGCACTCACGAGCCAAGGAAACTATTTTGCATGTTGAAGTGCCTATGTTTAAAGCACACGGACGTGCGTGTGCCGCTGTAAAACACGTGGAAATATAAAGCATTTAATCATGGATATAGTGATATGGTACATGTGTAATGAAGTACACACTATAAGGAAGACGCTACATCATGTTTTTTTTTGTTGCTCGGTTGCTTTGCACCCGGCTCCATCTACAAGAATGGAAGCAACACATGTAAGTTAACTTCATAATTTGTCGTTAAATAAGGACTAAAAACATAAGATAATGTTGCACCTTTCTTATGACACAGAGCAAAAAGTCTTGCTTGTCAAAGTTGTCCCATCAGGTGGAGGTTCCACAGCGATCGTATCCAAAACAGCTGACTGTCATTTGCACCGCCCATTTTGATGTGTCTTTTTGTCAACGTTGAGTGAAAATAGCAGCATGTTTACGTTCAAACATACAGTAAGTCCTCTTATAGTGTGTTTAAAGGCAGCAAGGCAGTGTTGTTGAGCTTGGAAATGACAGCGCACAACTGTGACGTCATCACAAGTCTGCGTTTGTGCCGTGTACACCCATACGCTGAGCGGAGAGTTTTGGATCTCTACACTTTGCCCAGCATTTGTAAAAGTCTGCGTTTTTAAAGACAAAAGTATGCGTCTGCCTGTGGACAAGAGGCTTACACGCAGAGATAAGTATGTGTAACTATCTGTGTTCGTGTGGACATGGCCTTAGTAAAACGCTAATTGTCTCCGATAATTTATCCAATATTATTCATATTGCCGACGACATGTGCCATTGTCAACTGCCACAACGGAGGGAGTACTCACTTCTCTTATCCAGACTGTAGCCTCCACATAAAACAAAAGTGAAGCTACATGAGAACACAATTCCCTCAATCCTGCCTTACACTCACAGTGTGCCAGGGTGACCATGGATAGGTTGTCCGTGATTATCCAGGGTGTCAAACTTGGGTGGGATCATTTCTGAGAGTCTATTACTGTCGGCTGGCTTGATGACACGATGTCCACTGGGTTTACACAGATATACATAAACGTCACAAACAAAGCCGCCATAGCTATATTGACTCCTATATTTTTGTAAGTCTTTTAAAGTGTAAAATGGGCAGGGTTGAACAATTAATTAGTTCACAAAGTCTGGGTATGAGACATCGGGGAAGATGTCGCGCATGGTCTCTGCCACTCAGACTTGTCTATCTTGTACGGATCCTTGCACTTAATCACGGTTATTTGATCCTTATAATGACGAAGGGACTTCTTATATAATGACTCACATTATTGCTTCTTCATATGTTATTTTCCACTGAATAGTTCAGAAATATTCTGTGTAGCGATGACGCTCAACCTTCAACCTTCTTTTTTCGGGAAAAAATCGAAATCCCTCTATTGCATTATTATGCCTCGTTTGTAGGTATATTTGAGCTCATTTAATTTCCTTTACTAATGTCCTGTGTGTATTTAATTTTTATTTGCATGTCTCATGACACATTATCTGTATGTAATATTGGCTGCATTTCTGATAGTTGTTTTTGTGCCGTTACCCAGCTTGTAATAAATCCATTAGAAGAAGACAGCCTGGCGTTTCCTTTAACTTGGACACACACACATCTATACCTTTGGCCATTCTAAGCCAGTCATTTCCAGGAGTTATCTCCCCCTCTGAGAAGCCTCTGTTTTCCTTATGTTTTCCAATGTAAGAATGTGTAGAATAAATGTTAAATGTCTGTCAATAAAGATTTGCGTCAGCCTGCGACACAAAGTCATTTTTATAGTAGGCTAATATAGACACTTACATCATGTGTTGCCTTCATCATAAGACTTATACAAGGCTTTACATTTTTTGCGGCTCCAGACATTTTTTTTGTGTGTGTTTTAGACTTGGATTTAGACAAACTTTATTGAGCCACAAGGGAAATTGTTCCACACAGTAGTTCAGTTTCAAATGATGGAAAGGGTAAGGATAGAAAGGCTAATGCAGGTATTAAGTAAACAACTAATTTACCATAGTAGCATTATAAAATATAACATATATGTAATATTTACATATTATATTTACAGTATATAATATATACTGATATATTATATTTTTATATAATATATACTGTAACAAATTTATGTTGCACGATTGCACCAAGAACAATTCCTAGTTTGTGAACCCGTTCTCTAACAATGGCAATAAAAACTATTCTGATTCTGATTACCATGTACACTATTACAGTATATGTAACAGCTGCAGCAAAAAAATAAAAATAAAATCAATATGGCTCCTTTGACATTTTGGGTTGCCGACCCCTGCGCTAGACGAATGTCACCAAGCAGCGACTTAATTTTGTGGTCAAAAGTTAGCATTTTTGGTCGGTGAAAATTGTAGTCAGAGAAAAGTTGCATGCTTTCAGTTTTTCCCTCAGTCATAAAATTTGAATATAGTGTAAAAGTCTGTTCATGTCAGCAATTAACTTCAAATGTGAATGATTAATCAAATCATGAAAATCACAGGTTATTACTCACTTGCATCATTTAAATTAACTTTAAAAATAACCTAATATTACAATATACAAAGGCAACATTATTGTCAGAATGTAATAAAAATGTCTCATATTTTATTTTAAATGCATGTCATTTATTCACTCAAAACAGTTTTATCTAAAGTCTAGTCTAGTCAATCACATGAGTTAATTTATTTTGACAGCCATAGTAAATACCAATCTAAGGGAAAAAACAATTATTGTGGATTTCTAATAGTGATTTTCATATCAAGTTAATTTACCTCAATTACAAACAATAATACCCCATGAGGACTGCACACGTTCCATTATTTGGTACATTTTGGCCTGATTATGTTCATTAAGTTCCACGATTATTGTGTCCTCAGGTCAAAATCTTTTTCATCCTTGTCCAAAATAGTGAAATTTGATCCTTTACGTTTCTCTACAAAACCTAATGTGGGCGCTACTACACCTAAATGATGTAAAAAAAAAAAAAAGGCTGTTGATATTACATTTCTGTGTGAAGTTTGTCTTGACATGCACATACAACACAGCCCTTCTGAAAGTAAAGCATGTGCATGTTGCTTTGCAAAAGTCTGCAATGGTATGCACTTGCCACTCCAACACGTAGTTGCAACCACTTACTTGTGGTTCCATATGTCTGAAGCATCCTCAGGAAATATATTGTTGCTCTTATGTTTTCAGCTGCCAAGAACAGGTAACAGCTGTTTGAGGTGATTATTAATTTACCGATGTGATCAATCATCAGCGGGAAGGTAAGTGTAGATTTTTTTTAGATGCAGTCACCCAATTATCTAAACTAAATATGTTTTGCAAGGATTACTACTACAATACAAATATACTTGTAATAATGTACTATGTATACTGTGGGTAATAACCCACATTTTAATATTATTTATAGTTAGTCTATTTAAGTTAATTCAGGATGGAGTTTCATGCACACATTCAAAGTGTTACTTTTCTCTTGAAATGTAGGTTGTGCTCAAGTTTTTATTGTACACGCGGCCAACGATGGCAACAACAAGTCCTGCTGTGAGAGAGTACGTATTCACAAGGTAAGAAAAAAATCATAATGTTGCTTTAATAACACTTAATGTAGCAGCATCGTCATTAATAGGATGTTCAGCACCTCCATGCACTTTTTTATTCACTGACTCGTTTTAATGCATTTTAAGCATCACCACTTTTAAAATACAATGTTAGATAACAATTTTGTATTGTTGAAGTTGCGTTATTTATCTTAAATCCATTTTAAAAAAGTGTTCATACGAATGTGTTAAGGAATAAAACAAACTTGAAAACGATCAACCTACAGCTCACATTGTATGTATGCCATTAGTGTGTTTGACCTCCGTATGCCTGTATGCACTCCCTATAAAGTCTGGGCATGGCATGGTGATCAGACATGGACAAAAACATGCAGTCGTGTTTAGCTAGTTACTTTTGTAAGGGTCGTCTTCCTCCTTATAGTGGTTAGAGTGTCCACCCTAAAATCGGTAGGTCGTGGGTTCAAACCCCGGCCGAGTCATACCAAAGACTAAAAAAAAATGGGACTCATTACCTCCCTGCTTGGCACTCAGCATCAAGGGTTGGAATTGGAGGTTAAATCACCAAAAATGATTCCCGAGCGCGGCCACCGCTGCTGCCCATTGCTCCCCTCACCTCCCAGGGGTGATCAAGGGGTTGGGTCAAATACATTTCACCACACCTAGTGTGTGCGTGACAATCATTGGTACTTTAACTTGAACTTTTATACTTGCACAAAAGAGCAGCAACAGGGTTATTTAGTTGTGTACTTGAGCATCTTCTACTTTTGTTTTGTTTTTTAAATGACATTACAAAAAATATGGAGTATTATCGCCACAATTTCAGTCACATTCATTCCGCAACCAAATTCCCACGAGTCCCTTTTTATTAAACATTTAAAAAGGAGGCACTTCACTCAAAACTATATTTGCAGAATAATGAAAAGTAGACTTTACAACTAGCAGTATTGTGAATGTATGTATTTGAAAGTGGTCAAAAAGATTGGTCATTTAAAAATTGCACTTTTTTAAAATTTTGCCTATCGTTCACAATCACTATAAAACAAATGAGGACAAATCTTTTTCAATGCATTCTAACTTGTAAATATACTTAAATAAAAGTCTGCTTACAGCTGAGCCAATGGGAGGTACTCTATTCCGCCCATAAAATACAATCAAAAAACATCCAAAAAGCAACAACAATACTCCATTTACATTTCGTAACTTGAATATTAACCAAGTATTAGTGATGTTGTTATTATAAGCGCTAACGCAGACTATTTATAGCAGCGCCATGATCACGAGCTTGTGTGTAATGTTTACATCATCGAGTGGTAAGCCACTTGCTTGCTTCCCTGCTCCCTGGAAGTTTATTCTGGATCATAAATCATGCCTTTCACACAGATAGAATAAGGCTGAGGACGTATTCCGACAAGTTAGTACACTTTGACAGCCAAATTAGACATGGAAATTGCGGGAACGACACAAAAAGACGCTTGGTTCCACCACTTTTCTTCGCAAGGATTATGAGTCATTCTTCAAATAATGGGAATATATGAACATCCGAGCAGTTGGCATCCTAATGACAGCAGACATTGTACAGTAAGTGCTGTTTTATTATGTTAGTTGGCTCTCATAAAGTCTGCAGTGAGTAATAATCAGTGATGTTGTTAAAAAATATGCCGCATATATTTAAAATGATCAAAATACATTCATATTAAATGTTATTATAAATGTGCCCATTACTACATTACATATATACTTACATAATGTGTATAAAACCTTAATGGAGGTAGATGTTTTTTTTAACAGTTTTATAGGCAAAATTGAACGGCTCCCTTTGGATCCATTGTAAGCAGACTTTTGATAGTATTTATTTAATGTTTAGAATATATTAAAAAACAAATTCATCCATCGTCATGTTTTTCATAATGATTGTGAACGATAGGCTCATTTCCAAAAAAGTGCAGTTCCCCTTCAAGGCTGCCGAGCAGATAGTTTGGATTTCTGTAGAGATCTGTACAGTTCAGAAATAAATACTGTATTCCTAAACAATGTTTGTTTTACATGTAATGTTTTGTATTGCATTGTTATTGAAATAAAGTTTAAAAAAAACAAAACAGAACATGGTAACGGCAACAGTATTTGTTTGTTTACGGCACGCACGAATGTAACTGCCATAAAACAAGTTGACAGGAAGTGACATAGTTTTGCGGATGACGACCGATCGTGTCTTCCGGTACTGATCGTGTAGTGACAGGCCTTACAAAGTGTTTATACTGTAAGTATTGTGCTTATTACACACCAGCTGTTTGATTTTAACGGTCATCTGAGTTGCATTTTTCATTACCAAATTTGGAGGGGTTGCAATCGCCAAGTAAAATTGCTAATGCTAATGGTAGCCTGTCTATGGACATCCAAGGTAAATTAGCATCAAGCTAGTGCATTTTGGAAAAGTGGAGCCTTACTTCACGTTTTAGCGTACTAGCATACTGGCTTAGTTGGTGTTGAAAATTGCAACATTACTCGGAGGGAGTGTGGCTGAGTGAGTCCGCCCTGAGTGCTGCTTGATTGATTGTTTCCTTGAGCCGGTGTTTAGTCTGCAACCGGATGTGACGAGTCTGCAGCCGGACAAGATGTCACACGCAGCAAAGGTATCGAAAAATGGCACCGTTTGATTTTACATGAAACGACACCTGGTAGTACAGACAGATTTCAGTCGGTGCGTATAAAAGTACTAAATTCGGTATCCATTGCTAGTTGCAGCCCGACATACCTTGCATGTGAATCGTTATGAAAACTTGAGGAATTGGATCTATTGAACTGTCTACTATTTCCATATCTAAGTTTTCCTCCTTCTGCTTCTCTGTAGGCCAACTTCCACAGCTGCTGCAGACAACATGACTTTAACACCATATGATTACAATTACGACTACACCTTGCTTCCTGATTGGGAGTCTTCGGACTATGGGAAGTGTGATTACGAGCGTCACAGAGTGTATTTTCTTCCTGCCATCTACTCCACGTTCTTCCTCCTCGGCCTTCTGGGGAACTTCCTTGTCATCTGGGTCACCGTTTGTGGATTGCGACTTCGCAACATGACAGACGTGTGCCTCGTAAACTTGGCCATGGCTGACCTCCTGTTGGTCGGCTCCCTGCCCTTTTTGGCCCACCAAGCCCGGGACCACTGGATATTCGGGGACGCTATGTGCAAAATAGTCCTTGGTATTTACCAAATTGTTTTTTACACCGGTATTTTCTTCATCACGCTAATGAGCATCGACAGGTACTTGGCCATAGTGCACGCTGTTTACGCCATGAGGACGCGTACACGCTCTTTTGGCGTTATAGCAGCAGGTGTCACATGGCTAGCTGGATTTTTGTCATCGTTTCCTGAGGTCCTCTTCATAAAAAACCACAACCAGACCATACAGCGGTCTGTCCTCTCGAACGCCTCTTTCTGCTTCCCTGTGTATCCGGCCTTGGATGGCACTAACACTCACTTCTGGAGTGTTTTTGGTCTTTTTAAAATGAATATTTTGGGTGTATTCGTCCCCATGGTCATCATGGCTTTCTGCTACACACAAATCATCAGGCGGCTGCTTTCCACTCAGTCCTCCAAGAGACAGGCCATCCATTTAATCCTTGTGGTTGTGGCTGTCTTCGTCTTCTGCTGGGTGCCTTACAACGTGGCATCCTTCTTCAAAGCACTGGAGCTACTGAACATTTACTCTGAGTGCGAAAGCAGCAAAGTCATCCGACGGGCTTTGGAAATCACAGAAGTGATGGCTTACTTTCACAGCTGCCTCAACCCTGTGCTCTATGTGTTTGTGGGGGAGAAGTTCAGGAGGACCTTGCTCAGGTTGATCCACAGAGCTCCGTGCGCTCTGTGTCAACTGGTCAAGATGGTCATACCTCAGGAACACATCAGCAGGTCCATCATCTCCCAGACCACCAGCCTGGATGAGAGGAGCACTGCTGTGTAAAATAGGAGACAGTCACACTTGTCTTACTAGTTACCCAGCAGGCACAAGACATTGATACAACGTTGATTATACATACATGTCCTTTAAAACTGACTTTGAAACAACGTTGCAAAATAGTTGGATTTGTAAATTGAGACAATGTTGGTGTCTAACGTTGGTGGTGGTGTTATGGTATTTTTTTTTGTTTTTGTTTTTTGTCATAAATAAATACAATCATGTGTGTTTACAGACTGTATCCCCGCAGACTGTATTGATCTATATTGATATATAATATATATATATTGTGTTTTTTATGTTGATTTAATAAAAAAAAAATTAAAAACATTATTTATTTATTTTTTTAAATTTCTTGTGCGGCCCGGTACTAATCGGTCCACGGACCGGTACCAGGTTGGGGACCACTGGTCTAAACTACAGGTGTGCGCGCATAAACTAAAAATGGTGGACGCAGGCATGGCAGTTTGGTAGATTTATACCATATATGGATTATCTGCTGGCAATGTTCATTCCTAACGGACTGTTTGGAGGAAGTATGACGGAAGGCAGGATTGTTTTATAAATATCTCCGCAATGCCTCCACGCTTTGATTAAAACAATTCGAGACTTATGTAGATCCCGAATGCACAACAGCAGGTACCAACTGGTAAGAAACGTTGGTTTTGTATGATAGGGACCCTTTAAATATGTCAAATCTATTATATTTGAAAATAAAATGAATTCAGATGCAAAAACCCACAGAGTGCAAATTATTTTTTTAATCTACAAAACCCAAAACCGGTGAAGTTGGCACGCAAATAAAAACAGAATACAATGATTTGCAAATCTTTTGAGACAGGTCTGGACTACAGGCAGGCCAGTCTAGTACCCGCACTGTTTTACTGCAAAGCCACACTCTTGTAACAAGTGCAGAATGTGGCTTGGCATTGTCTTGCTGAAATAAGCAGGGGTGTCCATGAAAAAGATATTGCTTGGATGGCAACATATATGGTGCTCCAAAACCTGTATGTACCTTTCAGCATTAATGGTGCCTTCACAGATGTGTAAGTTACCCATGCCTTGGGCACTAATACACCCCCATACCATCACTGATGCTGGCTTTTGAACTTCGCGCCTATAACAGTCCGGATGGTTCTTTTCCTCTTTGGTCCGGAGAACACAACGTCCACAGTTTCCAAAAACAATTTGAAATGTGGACTCGTCAGACCACAGAACACTTTTACATTTTGCATCAGTTCATCTTAGATGAGCTCGGGCCCACCGAAGCCGTCTGCGTTTATGGGTGTTGTTGATAAATGGCTTTCGCTTTGCATAGTAGAGTTTTAACTTGCACTTACAGATGTAGCGACAAACTGTAGTTACTGACAGTGGTTTTCTGAAGTGTTCCTGAGTCCATGTGGTGATATCCTTTACACAGTGATGTCGGTTTTTGATGCAGTACCGCGTGAGGAATCGAAGGTCATGGGCATTCAATGTTGGTTTTCGGCCTTGCTGCTTACATGCAGTGATTTCTCCAGATTCTCTGAACCTTTTGATGATATTACGGACCGTAGATGGTGAAATCCCTAAATTCCTTGCAATAGTTTGTTGAGAAATGTTGTTCTTAAAATGTTGGAAAATTTGCTCACGCATTTGTTCACAAAGTAGTGACCCTCGCCCCATCCTTGTTTGTGAATGACTGATCAATTAATGGAAGCTGCTTTTATACCCAATCATGGCACCCACCTGTTCCCAATTAGCCTGTTCACCTGTGGGATGTTCCAAATAAGTGTTTGATGAGCATTCCTCAACTTTCTCAGTCTTTTTTGCCACTTGTGCCAGCTTTTTTGAAACATTTTGCAGGCATCAAATTCCAAATGAGCTAATATTTGCAAAAAAACAAAACAAACACATTTTACCAGTTCGAACGTTAAATATCTTGTCTTTGCAGTGTATTCAATTGGATATAGGTTGAAAAGGAATTGCAAATCATTGTATTCTGTTTTTATTTACCATTTACACAAGGTGCCAACTTCACTGGTTTTGGGTTTTGTACAAACTCAATATTATTTTAACAACAGCTTCTCAATAAAGACTCCAGCTGACTTCCATTTCAGAACCGAATGCAGCTGCTCCAGCACCCCCTGCGACCCAGAAAGGGACACGCGGTTAGAAATAGATGGACGTTTCACTTTGAAAGCTTTGTAAAATTAAACAAACAGAAATTAAGTGCATTCAAAGCGCTTCACTTTTTCCACATTTTGTTATGTTACAGCCTTATTTCAAAATGGAATAAATACACATTTGTCCACAAAATTCTACACACAATAACCCATAATGACAAGCTGAAAAGGTTTTTTAGAAAAAATCTTGCAAATGTATTTAAAAAAACAAAACAAAAATAAAAATCACATGTACGTACGTATTCACACAATTTGTTCAATACTTTGTTGATGCACCTTTGGCAACAATTACAGCCTCAAGTCTTTTTGAATACGATGCCACAAGCTCGGCACACCTATCTTTGGGCAGTTTCACCAATTCCTCTTTGCAGCACCTCTCAAGCTCCATCAGGTTGAGTAGGAAGTGTTGGTTTTCATCTAGGATGTATCTGTACATTGCTGCATTCATCTTTCCCTCTATCCTGACTAGTCTCCCAGTTCCTGCCGGTAAAAAATATCCTCACAGCATGATGCCGCCACCACCATGCTTCGCTGTAGGGATGGTATTGGCCTGGTGATGAGTGGTGCCTGGTTTTATCCAAGCACGATGCCTGTCAATCACACCAAAGAGTTCAATCTTTATCTCATCAGACCAGAGAGTTTTATTCCTCATGCATGTTGGCAACTGTTTTACTAAGACATTTTTTCCATCTGGCCACTATACCATACAGGCCTGATTAATGGATTGCTGCAGAGATGGTTGTCCTTCTAGAAGGTTCTCTTATCTCCACAGTGGAATGCTGTACTGTAGCTCTGACAGAGAGACCATCAGGTTCTTGGTCACCTCCCTGGCTAGACTAAGATGAATGCAGCAATGTACAGAGACTTCCTGGATGAAAATAAATGCTTACCATCCAACCGTATTGAGCTTGAGAGGTGCTGCAAAGAGGAATAGGAGAAACTGCCCAAAGATAGGTGTGCAAAGCTTGTGGCATCGTATTCAAAAACACTTCAGGCTGTAATTGCTGTCTAAGGTGCATCAACAAAGAATTGAGCAAAGGCTGTGAATACTTATGTGTGATTTTTTTTTTTTTTTTAATACATTTGCTAAATTTAAAGAAAGAAAATTATTTTTCACATTGTCATTATAGGGTATTGTCTGTATAATTTTTAGGACAAAATGGATTAATTCCATTTCGGAAAAAAGGCTGTAACATAACATTTGGAAAAAGTGAAGCATTGTGAATAGTTTCCAAATGTGCTGTCTAGCAAGTCAGTTATAACTTTTACATAAAACTACATTTCTCCGTGACATTGAGCATGAGTGAAATGCATATAAACAAATGCAGTAGCTTGATGCTGAATTGCATTGAAAACCCATATACATGCGCTAACAATTAGCTTTAGCAGTTTTACACATCGATTTTCTAACGCCTCCAAACTTGACAGTTAAATAGACAAAGAAGATGTACATAAACTGGTATTAATGAGCACAAAACACTTACAGGCAAACACTTTCCGAAGTTCAACAAGCGAGAGGTCTGGAACATTTAACATCTTGATTAGGGGTGTCCTAATCCGATAATGATATCATTCCGATATCAGCAAACATATATCTGATCATATTGGCTTGCATGCCAAATGTCTGATTATAGCTTCAATACAAGTCGTCCTGCAGCGTGTTTACTTGTGCACAGATGACAGCCAGTTTACATCTAAATGTCCTCCAATTAGCACACAAGGTTGCTCTTTTCTTGTTTTAGTGAAGTCATTTACAAAAGATAAACACGGTAGGCTATAGGCTACTAGCAGCTACACAACAGCTAAGCACACAATTGCAAAAAAGGTAGACATAAGTGTCCAAACTTGAACTATATTGCAGCCTAAAACACCACATTTGTCAATATAAAGAAGTGTCAAATATTTGGATATTACATAGAGTACATATAAAAAGTCAAGAGCGTATTAGGGATGGGGTGGCGAAGTTGATAGAGTGGCTGTGCCAGCAATCGGAGTGTTGCTGGTTACTGGGGTTCAATTCCCACCTTCTACCTTCCTAGTCACGTCCGTTGTGTCCTTGGGCAAGACACTTCACCCTTTGCCTCTGATGGCTGCTGGTTAGCGCCTTGCATGGCAGCTCCCGCCATCAGTGTGTGAATGTGTGTGTGAATGGGTAAATGTGGAAATACTGTCAAAGCGCTTTGAGTACCTTGAAGGTAGAAAAGCGCTATACAAGTATAACCCATTTATCATTTATAATTTATAAAGTATCAAGTAACAAAGGTGTCTGCGTCATTCAATTTACTGCGTCATGAATTTAACTTCATGAATTATTGTGACCACTAGGTGTCGCAAAAAAACCCCAATTACCACTCCCCTTCAACTTAAAGTCATTAGGTTAGTGCTTTTCACACCTACTATTTTAATTTCACTGGATCAAGCCTTTTCAATATTCCACACTATAAAAAACACAAAATAATGTACTGTAATTGTGCTAATATTGTATCGGATTAATATCGGTACTGGCTGATACTCATAGCTTAAAAATCAGTATCCAATCGAAGAGGAAAAAGTTGTATCAGGAACACGCATAATCTTCAAGGGGAACTGCACTTTTCCTTTTTTTTGCCTATTATTCACAATCCTTATGTGAGACAAGCATGTTAACAATGGAGCCAATAGGAGTCGCTCCATTCCGCCTACAAAACACTCTGAAACCTCCATCAATGTTTTATACACATGCTTTAAGTACATATTGTGATGATTACCTGCTGCCTGGTGTGCTTGCTTGCCTGGTCTCTCTCTCTCTCTCCTACAATGGGGCGATCCACAGGTGGCACTAATTTTGTGCACACCAGCCACTAATCATCAGGAGGCGCCGGTTGCACATGCTTGATGATCCTGTTGGAGGCTGCTCTTCTGGTTCTTTCCCAGGCTGATGATTTCCCTTCCGAGGCTCCTTTTTGCCCTGGCACCGCCGTCTCCTTCCTGCGTGGCTGCCCCAGCTATTTCCCGGAGTGACCCTCAGTCCAGTTAATTGGTGCTGTTTTTTTCCAGGCCGTGCTTCCCTCGCCACTATGGAATTTTGTGCATCTCTTCCTGAAATAAAAGGGACTAACTGCTGTCTGGTCTCCCTTTCTGCATCTTGTGTTACGCACCACACAAGAGTGAAACATACATGTAATGTACCAGGCACAGTCATAATAGCATGTAATATGTACATATTTTTCAGATTTTAAGCATACTGTGGCATAATAACTTCACGGACGCATCACAATGTTATTTCCTTCAACAAAAATAACAACAATACTAATCATGGCAGACTTCATGAGCGATAAATACGACTACTTTGGGACAAATGATGATCCGGAAACTTAGATTTGGTCCTGAATATAAGGAGGATGATCAACAGGTTTTAGACAAAGAAAGCTTTAGTGAAACAATAAGCATCATGTAGCAGTATTGCTGAGTGCTGAACAAGAAATGCAAAGTATAAACAAATTCAAACAATCACTTACTGCACGATATCTTCTCTCACTGGGATGCCGACTGATCAGATGTTCATATATTCCTGTTCAAATGAAGAATTCATCATAACCCTCATGAAATTTAAAAAAACAAACATATTTGTGTGTCTTTCTCGCCATCTGCGTGTTTAAGTTAGATGTCACAGTCGACCAACTCTTCGGATTATGGCCACAACCTTCTACTATGCAGGTGAAAGGCATGATTTACAATATAGAATTAACTTTCACCAACTCAGAAGCGATGCAGCAGCTCAGTGTGTCAATATAGCAGCATAAACTATTCAGCTCTGATCAATGCACCGCTAAAATTAGTTTGTTTGTGTTAGCGCTTATATTAGCAATATTGCTAATACTTGGTTAATAGTCAGGTCAAAAGATGTAAATGGAGTATTGTTGGAGGTTTTTCGATGTTTATTAAGAGAGCTTTATAGGCAGAATAGTGTACTACCATTAGCTGCATTGTTAGCCACCTCGTACTTGCTGTATCTTTGTATCTTACAAATTAGAATCAGAGGTGGGTAGTAACACGCTACATTTACTCCGTTACATCTACTAGAGTAACTTTTGGGATCGATTGTACTTTTAAGAGGAGTTTTAATGCAACATACTTTTACTTTTACTTGAGTATATTTATAGAGAAGAAACGCTACTTTTACTCCGCTCCATTTATCTACAATCAGCTAGCTACTCACTACTGATTTTTATCGATCTGTTAATGCACGCTTTGTTTGTTTTGGTTTGTCAGACAGACCTTCAAAGTAGGATCTTTCGCATGCCTGCGTTTCACCAATCAAATGCAGTCACTGGTGACGTTTGACTCTGTTTCACCAATCAAACAGAGCCAGGCAGTCACATGATTAACAAGCTTAAGCTTACATGAACTCAACATCATATTTGAGGAAGCACATCGCGGTAAGTAACGTTAGTAGATATTTTGGCTGTCACCGTAGGCTGAGGTTAGCTTCCCTGCTATGAATCACTGTCAAATGTACACCGTGTGGGGACATTTATTAACGCACTGCAGCCTCATAGACACACACACACACACACGCACAGTCGCACACACACACACACACACACGCATGCATGCATAGAAACACCAATCAGTGTGTTCTCAGGTGCAGCCCACACCTATCAGTTTATGGTTTGTGTAAAGGCTAACTTTTCATTTTCCTTTGTAATCTCTGCCTACTGAGCCTATGGTGCTGTTAAGTTATTGTGGCTCAATTTGCCTTAATTTTTTTTATGTTAATTTATTATTATTTAATATATATTATTGTTTTAGTTGCTTAAGAGATATTCCTGGCTCTGAATTTGCTCATTGCTATTTTTATGTTTTTGGGCATTATTTGTTGCCGTCATCATTAAACGAACAGGTTACTCATCAGTTACTCAGTACTTGAGTAGTTTTTTCACAACATACTTTTTACTTTTACTCAAGTAAATATTTGTGTGACTACTCCTTACTTTTACTTGAGTAATACATCTCTAAAGTAATAGTACTCTTACTTGAGTACAATTTCTGGCTTCTCTACCCACTTCTGCTTAGAATGCATAAAAAACGTTCTTGTCTTACATAGCGAATGACAGGAAAAATAAAATAAAAAAACTAGTGCACTACCTTTTTAATCCCAGTAGACCTTGAACAAACTTTGTTAGTGTGGTTTAAATAACATAACCGAATGTTGTCGCCACCTTCCAGGGTATTGATATACCCCCCTTTGAATACAAAAATCCCCTTCATAATAAAAGTGCAGTATTTCAAAAAAAAAACCCCACTAAAAACAGACTGGCAACCCATGCACATTTGGGTCACGACCCACCAGTTGAGAATCCCTGCATTGGACAAGTTACAACTACAAATTATGCCTTTACAGAGATAATAATACTCATATTTGATTGACACTGTCAGAGAAGTATAGTGGATTCAAAAAGTGACGCCAACCATGTTTTTTTGTGCACCATTTTACCTCTGGATTTATGGATCCAAAGTTCAACCTCTCTTTGGACAAGGACATTTTCTGTAATCAATTTGTATATTTTCATTGTTCTATTAAATGTTTGCTTTTTATTTGCAAAGCAGCACTTTAGCAACACAAATTATATGTATATAAAAAACTTCAGATATCAATGTAAAATACAAAAAAAATAAAATACACCATAACAGTATGGATATGCTTATTCATGTTGTCTTTACATTTCTATTGAGACCAGTTCACTTTTTATAGTCACTGTATGAACTGAATATTTAATATTGTGGTTGTATTGTGCATCATACTGAGAGCTGTTTCAATATGTCACTACTCTCATGTAGCACTTGAACATGAAGTGTTAATTACCATTATGACTACAACTATTCAAGAAGGGGGCATTCCCAGTATTAATAGGTGTAGTCATATACAAATGTTTTCTTCCCAAACACCTGCTGTATTTCATCTTATGTGCCACCTGTAATGTTGATGCTGTACAAAACAATAATACAAAATATATTTCTTGACCTGCTTATGGAAATGTTTACTGCACTTTGCAAATGTGCCATAAGTGTATGTAAGTATCTTTAGAATTAAACTATCCACTTTGTCATGTCACCTACCCCACAGATGTTGCACAACATAAATAGGAAATGCTTGCTTAAAAGTATCAATGTGCAAGTCATACCATCTCGCTGCAAGTGTTGTGCAACAAAACACTTGCGGTGCAGAGCAAGTGTATTTTTCATGTTCGCTTTTCACCACAAAGTAAACAGCTGCCTACAAAGGAAGAGAAGAATGGTAACAGCAAGTCAGTTTTTCTAGCACAAGTATTGGCAACGTTCTACTACTGAATTATTTGGAATAATCAACATATTGTTATGTACACGCCTGCAAAAGAAGATGTAATATAATTTGAAGTTAAAATGGGAGAACAGTACTTGAACACCTCTGACTACCCATGTACAGTCACACGCGGAGGGAGGCATTGTGTCCTCTGGAGTTAAAAAACCCCCAAAAAATATGTTATTTTTAAGTATTTCTTGGACCCATTTATTTTTATAAAATTGAAAACTATTTAAGGTAACACAATGACTTTCTGACTGTCTGATCATCTTCTGTTTTGTTTGGAGACGTTTTCAGATATACAGTACAGTACAAAACCCCATCTTGGCAGTCATTTTTTCTTAAATTGTCTTTCTTGCATTTGACTTGTAAAAAAAATAAATAAATAAAGTACAAACAAAGAAATTCAGTTGAATAAATGAATTAAATAAAATGCAATTAAACAATTTTTTTTTTTTTACATCGCAATACGAAATTGCCTACGGTATTCTGTAGGTGACGTCAGCATGTTGATGCAGGCCGCCCACAGTGGCGGGCCGTGCGTTTCCCACCTAGGCCTTCAGTGATGTCAGACTTCAATGATTACCTCTCAAAATACCGTAATTTATGTCACCACATGACCATTGCTGGAGAAATACTATACAGAAACACATTTACGCACTACTGGGCATTGATCACCTTGACAGTGTACAAAACGGGTTATTTTCTGGCACATTTAAAAAATCGATACACCCGCATCAGCAATTAAAACATACCTTATGTGGTACTGTCAAAATTTAAATTGCAAAAAATATATTAATAGCTCTGAGCTGCCACCTTATCGTGGTAGAGGAGTTTGCGTGTCCCAATGATCCTAGGAGTTATGTTGTCCGGGGGCTTCCATGCAGCCTGGTAGTGTCTCCCAAGACAAACAGGTCCTAGGTGAGGGATCAGAGAAAGAGCAGCTCGAAGACTTTTATGGAAATCCAAAAACCGAGACTCCGATTTCCCTCGCCCGGACGCAGGTCACCGGGCCCCCCTCTGGAGCCGGGCCCGGAGTTGGGGCACGATGGCCGGGCACAGCCAGAAGAGGCAACATGGGTCTCCCCTCCAATGGGCACACCACTCATGGGAGGGGCCATAGAGGTCGGAAGCGTTGCGAGCTGGGCGGCAGCCGAAGGCAGGGCACTTGGCGGTCCGATCCTCGGCTACATAAACTAGCTCTTGGGACGTGGAATGTCACCTCTCTGGGGGGGAAGGAGCCTGAGCTAGTGCGCGAGGTAGAGAAGTTCCGGCTGGATATAGTCGGACTCACTTCGACGCACAGCAAGGGCTTTGGAACCAGTTCTCCCGAGAGGGGCTGGACCCTCTTCCACACTGGCGTTGCACACAGTGAGAGGCAACGGGCTGGGGTAGCAATTCTTGTTGCCCCCCGGCTCAAAGCCTGCACGTTGGAGTTCAACCCAGTAGACGAGAGGGTAGCTTCCCTCCGCCTTCGGCCGAAATGAGTTTCCTCCGCCGGGTGGCGGGGGGGGCTCTCCCTTAGAGATAGGGTGAGAAGCTCTGCCATCCGAGAGGAGCTCAAAGTAAAACTGCTGCTAGTCCACATCGAGAGGAGCCAGATGAGGTGGTTCAGGCATCTGGTCAGGATGCCACCCAAACGCCTCCCTAGGGAGGTCAAATCCGACCGGTAGGAGGCCACGGGGAAGACCAAAGACACGTTGAGAAGACTATGTCTCCAGGCTGGCCTGGGAACACGTCGGGATCCCCTGGGAGGAGCTGGACGAACTGGCTGGGGAGAGGAAAGTCTGGGCTTCCCTGCTTAGGCTGCTGCCCCCGCGACACAACCTTGGATATGCGGAAGAAGATGGATGGATATTAATAGTGAAAAAAATAAAGAAATACAATATTTTAACTCACAATTTGTAGAACACATTCAACGCCGTATAAGCCAGTGGTACCTCTCATCGTCGGATGATTTGAGTGGAAATGGCGGGCGTTTCCCCATTTCATCGCCGGAACAGCTGAGCTAGCTTCCGGGGTTGGCTGACATCGTCTCACAAGTTTCTCTTTAAATATCCTTCTTGAAAATGGCCTTGCATATACAGTATATATCTGCCACCTAATCAACGTTTTGTTGTCCTTCTTTGTGGGTCAACACTTCCTGCTTCCTGCTAAATTGCAACTTGTGATTGGATACTCACTTTGGAATAACAAGTAAATCTTTAATCACAGTCTCGTTAACATCAGGCTACCTAGATAGGCTACTGTCAACAACTTGTGATTTGATTGGCTATTGCAACTGTCTATCAACTGTATGTGTTCTCAAATTCATCCGCTAACGGACCCGGGTGTGGCTCTGCTGATCTGCATACCACCGCCGCGGCTCAAACCAGTGAGTATCCAATCACAGGAGGCGTAAATGTCAAGTGAAACGTGAGGCCAGCTAGAGGGCCTTACAACTCGTGATCTGATTGGCTATCGCAATTATCTATCAACTGTATGTGCCCGTTCACTTACAGTGCACTGCATTGTTGATTCTGAAGGCACTTTGGTAAATTTCATACAGTATGGCAACATAAGCTAGCTGAATTCTGATTGGATAAACACGCTAACCTAAAAACAACAGCACTGCAATGAGCATACCGTATTTCCTTGAATTGCCGCCGGGTATATAGTATGCGCATGCCTTGATTTACCGCCGGGTCAAACTCGTTTCGCGAAATAATTAGCGCATCCCTGGAATTACCGCCGGGTCAAACTCGTTTTGCAAAATAATTAGCGTATGCCCAGAATTACCGCCGCGTAAGTCACGATAAGGAAGCGGACACAAACGAAATTATTTCAAACGACGGTGCTGTAGTTTTGGACGTACATGTCGACAAGGGGACGGAGAAATGGACGACGCTGAAGATGAAGAGGTCTTAACAACTGATGGATCTCCACAGGATGTAGTACAAGTACCGTAGTAGATGTCCATCAAGGTGCAGTGGGGGAAGCATCTGTCAGCAATGCCGACAGGAACATTTTCAGTTTGTTCAAGTTCAAATTATATTTTCTCTCTGACCTCACGGATGTTGTTTACAATGATTGATAATGTTTGTTGTTACAATCGTAGTTAAGAATTAAAGTAGCATGTTTTATTTTCAATTTGTTTTTCATGCGTTTTTACGTACAGAAAAAATGCGTACGTAATTGTTGAATGACCCCTTGTAAAAATAAAGAGTGTCACGTTATAATTGCCTTTTCAGACCCAAACAAAAAGAACTCCCGGGATGATTCATTGTGCTTTAAATTTTATTGCGGCATTAAGCGATGTCATGATGGTATCCTTACATCACACTCAAATTTATAAGCGCATGCCTAAATTTACCACATGCCTTTGGTAAGCGCCGGAGTGAGAAGAGGTTTTAAATTTTTTAGGAGTGATACTGGATGACGGTCTGACATGGAAATCTCATATTGCACATGTACGGAAAAAGATGTCTAAGAGTATTTTTATATTAAATAAGGTAAAATATGTGTTAGATTATAGGGCAATGCGTATATTGTATTGTGCACTTATATTGCCATATATCAGCTACTGTGTGGAAGTGTGGGGGAACACATATAAGAGTAACACAAAGGCAATGTATCAACTACAGAAAAGAGCTATAAGGATTATTCATAAAGTAGATTACTTAGAACACACTAACATATTATTCATTAATTCGGGTTTATTGAAATTACAGGAGCTAGTAAAGTTACAGACATTATGTGTCATGTTTAAGGCTAAAAGTAAAACATTACCAGCAAATTTACAAAAAATGTTTGTCATCACTTCTGAGAATGAAGAGCATAGAAGAAAAGGTCATTTCCAACATCAGTATTCAAGGACAACTTTAAAACAAATGTGTATATCAGTGGTGGGGGTTAAACTATGGAATTCTCTTTACAATGAGATAAAAGATTGGAAAAATATATTCCAATTAAAAAAATATATAAAGACAGAACAATAAAATCATATGGACAGCCATAAGTGTTTACATTTTGCTTTATATTTATTATTTTACTTATTTGTTGCCTGGTTTTGTATTTGTTTTGTATCATCCCGAGAGGTGTATATTACTTCTTTTGTTTTTTTGTTCGGTTTGTACTTCATGAAGTTTTGCACTTGTGTATTTTTTGTTTGTTTTTGTTTTATTTGGATGTAATTGTTGGTTTATATATCATTAAGTAACACTATACTTATAAGTATTAGGTTGAAGGGGGCAGGAAAATATAAGATTTTTCTTCATCCTGCTCCTTCTCAGGCATTGATGTGTAACTGTATAACTGAATAATTGTGGTATAATTGTCTATCAAAGATGCACATCAATGAAGTAGATAAATAAAAATTAAATTAAATTAAATGTAATTACCGCCCCGGGCGCTAATTCGAGGAAATAGGGTAATATGACATGAAGAGAATATGAATATTTTAGATATTTAGGGAAAGTAAATAAAAAAATACTTTTATCTTTAATTATGATCATGATTCCTGGTTATGTTAGGCCTTTCTGGTCCTGACAGCACACCACTGCCCGCCCACATTTTGGACCTAAAAGTGGGCCCTTTAAGAAAGTGTTGAATTACATTTATAAAAACAGTTTCATTGACAAATATTGATATTCATTTATATTGTTATTTCTCATTATGACAAGTGCGGCTCCGCCCTGCTGCTAATGACCTTTGCTCGCTGCCGCCATGTTGGAAATGTTCAGTACTTTGCCTCGGAAACGTCTTCAAGCAAGCCGGTGTGCCACATTTCATTTCCCTTGTGGCTCAAACTCGCGGCAACATCAGAAATTAATTCAAGTTTTAAAGCTAACGGTTGTTGAACTTCATTGAACCAACTTTTTTTTTTTCATGGTGTTATTAGCAGTTTGTTGGGCTTCCTCACACATCCAGAAACATTACACATTACGTCATTAAAGACAAATCATCATAGTTTGAGAAAAATCTTACCCGAGTTGACGTTGCTCACGACCATTACATGACCACAAACAGTACCAAATAAACTAACAGCATCGTTGTAAAAAAAAACAAATACGGACAAAGTGCGCCCCCTGCTGGCTGTAAAGAGGCACGTGAGGCATGACTTGCTCCTTGAACGTTTTTAATGGCAAAATAACACGACAAACGTAAAATATTTACAACACTTAGTGACATGTAAACACCATCTTCTGTACAGAGAAATATACATGCAAAAGTAAAAATGACGTCATCATACAACATTCAAATGGACATTGCCGCATTGTCAGTGTATTTAAAAAAAAAGAAAATAAATGAAACAGTCACGTGACTGACGGTTACATCCTGGCTGGTCCTCTCTGTACAATTTTACACCACCAGCAAAGAAGAAGTTGCCTTTTTACTTAATCATTTCTTTACAGATGATGTTACTCAATCCGATTGTATTTTAAGGAACCCAGAAGCACGAAGATAAATAAAAAATACTGTAGAACTATTTATTTAAATTAGTTGGATAGGTTTAGTGTTTTATTTTCTTTATTTAGGAAAAGGGGAAATGTTGTCTCTTATTTTCCAAACTATTGCTTGGAATTGAAAACACAGAGCAAGCAAGGTGAAGTCCAGCTTTTCCTCAGCGATTTAACCATTATGAAAACAGTAATAAATACAAATAAAAAGTACTATGCAAACTCTTAAGTTCACTGTGCGCTCTATAAGTTAGCATGACAAATCATCATAATAATACTGGAAATCAAAGCATCGACAACTTTGGTATTGTTACGGAAACATAATGACGAAAAATGAAAGCGTAAGTGCCTGATTCTTTTTTTAATAGATACACATTTCATACATTTTTGCCCCCATGCTTCAATGGGATTTTGCAGATATTAATACTGAACTTAATACAAAAAGAGTTAACACAATACAGACGTTTATCGCAGTACCAGGTACGCACAGTACATGCTTTTTTGTCTTCAAAGAATACAGCTACAACACAAGTCTTCATAAATAGTTGCATACATGTTAAAGCTGCAACATTGCACATGGGAACCGACGCGGGATGAGCGCACGTCTACGTTTGTTCGTCACTAACATTCTGCAAACAATGTCAGACTTTTGTTCAGTGGAAACGAATGAAAAAGCAAATTGATTTATTTACAAATAAGGCGGACGTAGGCGGAGATCATAGAAGCTTTTTGTTGGTTTAGTTTGTGCTGGAGACGACAACACGCACTATTGCGGTCAAAGTAACGACGATGGAAAACAAGGTTTAGCCTACGCGGTGCTGGAAGCACAAGCGGAACCTCCTTATTGGGCGCCACTCGGCTTTCACTTTGTCCTCAGACGAACTATAGAGCCTTTGTTTCCCCAAAAGGTCGAGCATGTTTGTTGCCTAACTGTACACAGTTTGACTTACAAAAAGTAATCTCTTTTTACAAAAACAGCCTTCTCTTGTGGTCAACTAAAAGCAGCCTGACTATACAGTTTTCTATTTCCTCTTTGTCACGCTATCCGACCTGCAAGAGAAGCCTTGTCTTCATGCCAAGTCGGGGTTGGACATCTCGCACAGATGCCAACAGTTTGTTGTGCGGGCGTACGTGCGGTACGCCAAAGTTTGGGAGGGAAGGGGTTTATCAGCAGATGTCAATCAGTCAGTCAGCAGCAGCTTGTGGATCGGCAAGGGCGAATGTTATCAGTGTGGAAGAAGAGCAGGCGAGGTACTTCCTGTCACATGTGGTTGAGCAGGCGGCTGTGAAGGAAGGCCTTCAAGGTCCCGATGGGCCGTACGTCGTTCTGGTGTTTCCGTCTCTCGATGAAGGAAATGAGTCTGGACGTGTCCAGGTGTGACGCGCTGTGATGTTGCGATGTCGGCAGCGGCTGCGTGGCGTACCTGCCGTCCCTGTCTGTCCCTCCCGGAGGGCGGAGCCAGGGGTCCTGTAGGCAGTATGTTGCAGACGGCCGCCGGTCGGACTCGCCCTGCAGTAGCAGGCACACAAAATCACGGGCGGCCACGCTCACGCCTTCGAAGTAGTCCTCGGGGAAGCTAAAGTCCAGGCGGCAGATGTTCAGACACGTCTCCTCCAGACTCTCGTCCAGGAAAGGCGATGCGCCACTCAGCACGACATAAGTCAACACACCTGCAAGTCATACGTGCACCAAAATGAGTACAGCGGTCCGTCAACTTAGGAGTGTTTTGAGATAAGAACTGTCGCCAAGATAATTCTTATGCTATAAGTTGTAAGCAAACATTTGAGTTAGAAACATGCCCGCCATTTGGCACAGCAAATGTCACAGTGAACCACGTAAGGTCCCGATCAAAACATCCGGTCTTACTCGCTAACATTAGCTTATAGCTAGAGATCAACATAACTTTGTTTTCTAACCGTGGGAAGGAAGAAAGTGTGTGTGAAAGACAGTGCAGAAAAAAAGAAGGGGATAATTTTAATCGAATTTCAAAAAGAAATGATTAAAAATATGACGGAGCGTGTCGTCCACTTGGTGAAGCCATTTGAGCAAATCACTGCTAGTCTGCACCATACTAATGTCAACCAAGATGGGTAAAATAGTATTTAAACGGTGGATTTTGATGCATAGACAATATGGAAAAGCTGATGATGGTGTATTTGACAGAGAAGCAGCTGGTAGGAGATACTCTACAAGTCCGCTCTCCAAGGTAAACGTTATAAATTATTACTACATTACTTCAAAAAACTATTGCAGTTGTTAATACTACATTCTGTTGTATTGTTTTCATACAATTTTAAAACTATAAAACGGATGATATGCTTTTAAAAGGCATGTTACATGTTAAAGTAGTTCTGTTTTGTAGGGGCATGCACTGATTAATTTGATCTTCATGAATTTCAACGGCAAAAACAATGATTTGAGATACAAGTGTTTTGAGTTAAGTGCTCTGTCACAGAACCATTTAAGCTTAAGAGGTACTACTGTCCATTGCTTTGATTTACATCATCAGATTTGAATACAATTACACTGGAACACATTGAAACCTCAAATGTTCTTAAAATTCTATGTCTTACAATTCCCGATTCGATTAAAATATGGAAGACATTAGCGTACTACAATTATTTAGACTTAGACGTGTACTTTTCTGACAGAAAATTCTGTGTTGTAAAGACAGACAGACCTAAGCTCCACATGTCAGACATCAGCGAGGCAGGCTGACCCAGGACCAGCTCGGGGGCTGAGAACTCTGGGCTCCCCACGAGAGGATGGATGTAGGAAGAAGGCGGGTTGAGCTGAACAGCGTCGCCAAAGTCCGTGAGCTTCACCACAGGCTGGGAGGAGACTTGTTCCACCACGATGTTCTCAGGCTAGAAAAAAAAACATGAGAAATGTGCTACAGTTCATTGTTTGCGAAGATGTGAGAGATGTGTTTACTTTGAGGTCCAGGTGTGCTATCCTCCAGCCATGCAGGTATTGCAGCGCTTCAAGAATATCTCGAAGGTACAGCGCCACTTTCTCCTCCGTCAGGTTCCCCCAGCTCACAACGTAGTCCAGGAAACGTCCCTGGTCGGCCCTGAACACAGCAGCCATTACATTATTAGTACCTCGGTTTTTCATAAAACCCAAATTTTGTATGATTCGGTTTACAACAAAGGTGTTGCCGGGATTTTCGTCTTGGTTATCATAAAGCCAAACATTGTACGAAACAAACTCGTCCGTCTGCCCTCACAAATATTCTGCAGAATCAAGAGCCCAAACAAAGAATCTTACACATTGGTGACTCAATATTTGTGCTTTGGTTTATTGAGTACGAATGCAAAGCATGACACCATGGGGCCAAAGGAAGTTGCAAGTGAAAGCTTTGATAAAGAAGGTGAGAAACACCATTGCATTCAAGAAAGAACTTGCAGCAAAGTACAAAGGGGTTAACTTCTCCTCCTCCCTCTCCACTTCTTGTTGTCTTTGCCAACAAATCTTTTAATAAATGTAAACGTGATGTCAAATGTTCATTTGTCATTTAAATGTATTCTTCACTGTTTTCAACATGTACAACTGTAATTGTTAGGGGTGTCCTGATACAACTTTTTCACTTCCAATATTGGAGTCATATTGGCTGACACCGATATTAATCCGATACGATATTAGCATAAATCATAGTACTAAATGTTTTTAGTATTTTGTCAAAAATGTTTGATCAACTGAAATTACTCAGAACAACGGTGTATGTGAAAAACACTCACCTAATGGCAGATTTATACTTTTGAACTAAAGTGATTTGTTTTTGACGTAGTGGTCACAATAATTTATTAAATTAAACTCATGACAGTACGTTGAATGATGCGGAGACGTTTGTTAGTGGATACTTTTTATTACGCTTCTGCTTTGGAGATTTTGTATTTGTAAGTAATATGCAACTATAATTATTTGGTACTTGTTTATATTGACAAATTTCATGTTTTTGCAGCAATTTTTTCAATTAAAGATGCTTATTAAAGCCTAGCTAGTGTGTATTTGTGTGCTGAGCTGCTGTGTAGCTGCAAGCTCCTAGTAGCCTATAGCTTACTGTGTTTACTTTTTGTGAAAGACTTGACTAAAAACTAGAAAATACTAACTGTGTGCTTATTGGAGGACATTTAAATGTTGACTGGCTGCCCAGCTTTGCACAATTAAACACGCTGCAGGACTGCTTGTATCGGAGTGGTTCAAGTTTCACTGAAAGTTTCAGCTGAAAGGGAAGTCTGACTTCTGTCCGATTGTATTACGGAAAATTTGCAGTCATAAATCATCACAATGTACTCCAACTGGCATCAACTTCTTTATGATGCAGTATCCATCCATCCATTTTCTACTGCTTGTCCCCCTATATACCATAAACAAACAAAAAATCACGTTCAGCTAAACTTATCTGTGCTTTAAGATACATTTCATGTGTAAGAAAAATGTCATAGCTACATCAAAATTGGAAATAATATTAAGCTCCTAGTTACATTTACAATCACACAAACCTGTTTCAAATATAATTTTGTTTGCATAAAACAAAGATGGAGGCGTATCTAGTGGCACCTTGATTTATACACTCCTCACTGTATAAACTTTTCGATTTATGAATCACAGACCAAATAAAAATAGGCTTATGTGTACAAACCTTGTCTCAGTGTACGGACGTTACATCCACCTATGCCTCCCAGCGCAGCCATTTTGTGCTCCGCAGAACATCCATCGTGGGCGGGATGATCGATCGCCGCTCTTCGTTCAGTGCTGCTGTTAGCTACTGCGTGTGCCTTTTAAGTATTTTTTAGTTTTTTCACGGTGTTTTTCTGTTTGCTATCTCAGAAACCAATAGAAAAGTGCAGTGTGGTTTGAAACATTCAGGAAGTATCCACAGCGTTGTCGACAATGCCTTTCCCCGTTCCCCTCTCTTCCTCTGCACGCAAAGAAGATTAACCAACAAACTTTTTTATTTTTTATTCTAATCATTGTAGAAACCTGGCTGTTAAAGTTAAGGAGTTTCATAATTTAAAACGAGTTGCACCACAGGGCTAGTGACAGTGTGTGTGCGTGTTGGCAGGGCGGCTGCGTATGAGGATGGGTCAGCGAGTTGTTATTAAATCGAAAGTTGATCATCACCCCTTTGTTATTTTTGTTGTACAATACTGTAAAGCAGGGGTCCCCAAACTTTTTGACTGGGGGGCCGCATTGGGTCAAAACAATTTGGACGGGGGCCAGGCTGTATACATATATATATATTATATATATATATATATATATATTATATATATATATATATATATATATATACATATACATATACATATATATATATATATATATATATATATATATATATATATATATATATATATATATATATATTAGGACTGTGAATCTTTGGGTGTCCCACGATTTGACTCAACATCGATTCTTGGGTCACGATTCGATTCAAAATCGATTTTTTTTCCAATTCAACACAATTCTCGATTCAAAAACTATTTTTTCCCGATTCAAAACGATTCTCTATTCATTCAATACATAGGATTTCAGCAGGATCTACCCCTGTCTGCTGACATGCAAGCAGAGTAGTAGATTTTTGTAAAAAGCTTTTATAATGTAAAGGACAATGTTTTATCAATTGATTGCAATAATGTAAATTTGTTTTTAACTATTAAATGAACCAAAAATATGAGTTATTTTATCTTTGTGAAAATATTGGACACTGTGTGTTGTCAAGCTTATGAGATGCGATGCAAGTGTAAGCCACTGTGACACTATTGTTCTTTTTTTAAATTTTTTATAAATGTCTAATGATAATGTCAATGAGGGATTTTTAATCACTGCTATGTTGAAATTGTAAGTAATATTGATACCGTTGTTGATAATATTCATTTTTGTTTCACTACTTTTGGTTTGTTCTGTGTCGTGTTTGTGTCTACGCTCAATTGCTCTGTTTATTGCAGTTCTGAGTGTTGCTGGGTCGGGTTTGGTTTTGGAATTGGATTGCATTGTTATGGTATTGCTGTGTATTGTTTTGTTGGATTGATTAAATTATTTTAAAAAAATTAAAAAAATTAAAAATCGATTTTTTTTTAAAAATGAGAATTGATTCTGAATCGCACAACGTGAGAATTGCAATTCGAATTTGAATCGATTTTTCCCCACACCCTTATATATATATATATATATATATATATATATATATATATATATATATATACATATATATATATATATATATATATATTGGATATATATAGCGCACTTTCCGCACGCGCGATGATGTCACGTTATCGATGAAAAAATGCATTTTTAGACAATATGATTTGCCTGAGCGGCTAGGAGAGACCGTGAGTAGCAAGCGGTACAAAGTGGATAAGAAAAGACAGAAAAAAAAATAAAACTTTTTTTTTTTTTTTAATACTTGGGACTTAACGCGGGCCTGATTTTGGACGCTGGCGGGCCGCAGTTTGGGGATCCCTTCTGTAAAACGTTTATATTGTGTTCAAAGTGTACAAACATTTACTAAAATATGGACTTTTGTCAAGGATGGAACCCATTAGTAATGTTTACATTGTTTCTTATGAAGGAATTTGTTTTACTATGCAAACTTTTCTTTTTACGAACCCTTTTCAAGAACCAATTAAGTTTGTAAACCGAGGTTGCCGTGTAAGGTACAGTGTATGCAGCGAACGTACTTACATCTCTAGTATCAGGACATAGCTGCTCGTCGTCTCGTACGTGTCCAGCAAGCGGACCAGGTTGGGATGATCCACCGTCTGAAGGAGTCGGATCTCCTGCAGCACCTGTTCCCGACGCAGCAGCTTCTTGTTGACATGTTTCGCCGCCACCGTCCATTTGCTCCCTCGCTGGTCGCACCGCTTGGTCACCGAGAAGCGGCCTCTGCAAAGTGCAGCAACACTTTATACTGCATTTCTTTGAATACAATGTGGATACTGCCAGTCTAATGGTTTTGATTATCGAATTCGTACCTTCCGAGTTCAGAGATATCAGTGTATTGGGACTCAAAACCACGCTTCCAGACGGCACTGCTGTTATCATCAGGAGTTCCTGAGAAAATACAAAAGGTTTAGTAAGGACACAAACAACACACACGCACAGCCAATTATGGCCATGTCATCACCACCTGCTGAGCTATTAGGAAGGAGCGCTTGTCAATAAGGTGTTTCTTTTGGTTTACACCAATAAAGGCTCACCTGACACTCTGAGGCTGGCAGTGGAGGTGACAGAACCTGCTGCGTTCATAGCGACACAGGTGTACGTGCCGCTGTCCTCGTCAGACACCGCGAGGATACACAGAGTCGCCTCTCCTGTCTCACTGCAGGAACACAGAAGTATTTAATCTCTTTTTGAGCTCATTTGTTGGTGCCATCTGAGCTGCACAGAATATATGACACAATGCCACATCATCAATAAAGGAGATTTTAAATAGGAACAGGTAAGCTAATTTTTAGCTACAACACAGGTGTCAAACTGGGGGCAATAAAAATCAATGTGCCTGACTTTCAGCAAATAAGAACCCTGACTAACTTCAGCATCATTACCCCATATTTGTCATATACTCCCTGGGGGTATTTCAATCCACACTAGAAGCCACAGTGGTATAGGATGCATTAATAGAAGGAATAGTTTACTTTAGAAAACGACACCAACGACAACTATTAAACTCTGTCTTTGGAAAATAACACAATAAAGATTCATGACAACACAGTCAAAAGTCAGAATTGTAATGACAACAAGGAATACTGGAAGAGGAAAAGCGTACTCCTCAGGCACATGGTCAGACTTCCGGATTCTGCGGAAGACTCCCGGAATTTGCCCTGGTCTACAAACACCCCAACTGAAGTTGCAAATCTCCAGCATTCTGGTTTTTTAAGTGCAAATAAAAAATTGCAGCTTTTGCCCGGATGTTAAAACGATGATGAGGAGACGGTCAAGCAACAATATCTTTATTAAAACGGGACAAAACAACATCCACAGCTGTCTCAGCGTGCATACAAAACTGCTCTCTCCCTCAGCTTCCCTGCGCTCACCAAACACGGCACATTTAAGGACTCTAGTCCTGTCGGAAAATAGAATTATTTAAGCAGAAATGAAGCAACACAAACGCGTACATTTTTGAAAAATGCACATTTTATCCACATCAGTCTTTAAAAAAGTAAATCCACAGAAAAATACATTCACGGGCTGCCATGCACATTTTTTCCAAGCCAAAAAAGCAACTGGAGATGACTCGTACATAACATCTCTGTAGTCTGGGAGACAACATGAATGTTTTTTAACACTCAAGTGTATATATTGGAGACATTGTCATCCTTTCAGATACATTTTTGCTCTATTGGCTATAAGTTTGGTTATGTTACTTCAAATTGAATGAGAGAGTGTTTTTTTATCCATCCATCCATCCATCTTCTTCCGCTTATCCGAGGTCGGGTCGCGGGGGCAGCAGCTTAAGCAGGGAAGCCCAGACTTCCCTCTCCCCAGCCACTTCGTCCAGCTCCTCACGGGGGATCCCGAGGCGTTCCCAGGCCAGCCGGGAGACATAGTCTTCCCAACGTGTCCTGGGTCTTCCCCGTGGCCTCCTACCGGTCGGACGTGCCCTAAACACCTCCCTAGGGAGGCGTTCGGGTGGCATCCTGACCAGATGCCCGAACCACCTCATCTGGCTCCTCTCGATGTGGAGGAGCAGCGGCTTTACTTTGAGCTCCCCCCGGATGGCAGAGCTTCTCACCCTATCTCTAAGGGAAAGCCCCGCCACCCGGCGGAGGAAACTCATTTCGGCCGCTTGTACCCGTGATCTTGTCCTTTCGGTCATAACCCAAAGCTCATGACCATAGGTGAGGATGGGAACGTAGATCGACCGGTGAATTGAGAGCTTTGCCTTCCGGCTCAGCTCCTTCTTCACCACAACGGATCGATACAGCGTCTGCATTACTGAAGACGCCGCACCGATCCGCCTGTCGATCTCACGATCCACTCTTCCCTCACTCGTGAACAAGACTCCGAGGTACTTGAACTCCTCCACTTGGGGCAGGGTCTCCTCCGCAACCCGGAGATGGCACTCCACCCTTTTCCGGGCGAGAACCATGGATTCGGACTTGGAGGTGCTGATTCTCATCCCAGTCGCTTCACACTCAGCTGCGAACCGATCCAGCGAGAGCTGAAGATCCTGGCCAGATGAAGCCATCAGGACCACATCATCTGCAAAAAGCAGAGACCTAATCCTGCAGCCACCAAACCAGATCCCCTCAACGCCTTGACTGCGCCTAGAAATTCTGTCCATAAAAGTTATGAACAGAATCGGTGACAAGGGCAGCCTTGGCGGAGTCCAACCCTCACTGGAAACGTGTCCGACTTACTGCCGGCAATGCGGACCAAACTCTGGCACTGATCATACAGGGAGCGACCAGGATGAAAACCACACTGTTCCTCCTGAATCCGAGGTTCAACTATCCAGCGTAGCCTCCTCTCCAGCACACCTGAATAGACCTTACCGGGAAGGCTAAAGAGTGTGATCCCACGATAGTTAGAACACACCCTCCGGTTCCCCTTCTTAAAGAGAGGAACCACCACCCCGGTCTGCCAATCCAGAGGTACCGCCCCCGATGTCCACGCGATGCTGCAGAGTCTTGTCAACCAAGACAGCCCCACAGCATCCAGAGCCTTAAGGGGGTGGATCTCATCCACCCCCGGGGCCTTGCCACCGAGGAGCTTTTTAACTACCTCAGCAACCTCAGCCCCAGAAATAGGAGAGCCCACCACAGATTCCCCAGGCACTGCCTCCTCATAGGAAGACGTGTTGGTGGGATTGAGGAGGTCTTCGAAGTATTCCCTCCACCGATCCACAACATCCGCAGTCGAGGTCAGCAGAACACCATCCTCACCATACACGGTGTTGATAGTGCACTACTTCCCCTTCCTGAGGCGGCGGATGGTGGTCCAGAATCGCTTCGAAGCCGTCCGGAAGTCGTTTTCCATGGCTTCCCCGAACTCCTCCCATGTCCGAGTTTTTTTCTCCGCGACCGCCGAAGCCGCACACCGCTTGGCCTGTCGGTACCTGTCCGCTGCCTCAGGAGTCCTATGAGCCAAAAGAACCCGATAGGACTCCTTCAGCTTGATGGCATCCCTCACCGCCGGTGTCCACCAACGGGTTCTAGGATTACCGCCACGACAGGCACCAACTACCTTGCGGCCACAGCTCCAATCAGCCGCCTCGACAATAGAGGTGCGGAACATGGTCCATTCGGACTCAATGTCCAGCACCTCCCTCGTGACATGTTCAAAGTTCTTCCGGAGGTGGGAATTGAAACTCTCTCTGACAGGAGACTCTGCCAGACGTTCCCAGCAAACCCTCACAATGCGTTTGGGCCTGCCAGGTCTGTCCGGCATCCTCCCCCACCATCGCAGCCAACTCACCACCAGGTGGTGATCGGTAGAAAGCTCCGCCCCTCTCTTCACCCGAGTGTCCAAAACATGAGGCCGCAAATCCGACGACACAACTACAAAGTCGATCATGGAACTGCGGCCTAGGGTGTCCTGGTGCCAAGTGCACATATGGACACCTTTATGTTTGAACATGGTGTTGCCCGACGAGGCAACGTGGGTTCCCCCTCCAATGGGCTCACCACCCATAGCAGGGGTCATAGAGGTCGGGTGCGATGTGAGCTGGGCGGCAGCCGAAGGCAGGGCACTTGGCGGTCCGATCCTCGGCTACAGAAGCTAGCTCTTGGGACGTGGAATGTCACCTCGCTGGGGGGGAAGGAGCCTGAGCTAGTGCGCGAGGTGGAGAAGTTCCGACTAGACATAGTCGGACTCACTTCGACGCACAGCAAGGGCTCTGGAACCAGTTCTCTCGAGAGGGGCTGGACTCTCTTCTACTCTGGCGTTGCCGGCAGTGAGAGGCGACGGGCTGGGGTGGCAATTCTTGTTGCCCCCCGGCTCAGAGCCTGCATGTTGGAGTTCAACCCGGTGGACGAGAGGGTAGCTTCCCTCCGCCTTCGGGTGGGGGAACGGGTCCCGACTGTGGTTTGCGCTTACGCGCCAAACCGCAGCTCAGAGTACCCACCCTTTTTGGATTCACTCGAGGGAGTACTTGAGAGTGCTCCCCCGGGTGATTCCCTTGTCCTACTGGGGGACTTCAACGCTCATGTTGGCAGCGACAGTGAAACCTGGAGAGGCGTGATTGGGAAGAATGGCTGCCCGGATCTGAACCCGAGTGGTGTTTTGTTATTGGACTTTTGTGCGCGTCACAGATTGTCCATAACGAACACCATGTTCAAACATAAGGGTGTTTTTTTATGTTCAATTTTAATATTTTTATTGCAGATAATTTCAAATATCATCGATACACTGGGAAATCTTTTTAGCACCAGTTGAGTAGCACCGAGACAAAAAAGTCCTCAGGGACTTAAAAGTGTATAAAACGTTATTGGATTCATATTTGTTTTAACTTTTTTGATTAGGTCTCAACTTTAGTCCTAAATAATAATAACAAACATGTCAAATGTTTTAATATTATTATAGTCAATTAAATTTGACCCAATTATATCAGTTTTTTGGTTTTGAAAAATGTACATAAAATAAGTTATTATCCATACAGTAAATGTTAAAGGGCTAACATACAGGGGTAAAAAACATATAGAGAAATACACATAAGATTAGTAACACAACTAATTTTGATTGTTTTTTTTGGGTTAGGGTAGGTACATTAAAAACATTTTTAACTGACATCTTTAGGTCAAATGGGAATTCAAAGGGTTAAAAAACAAACATGACATGGTTGCTATTTTTTTTAGGACTGAAGTTGATTGAGAGATTTAAGCAAAAAAAGTTGAAAGAATATTAATCCCACATTTTTTTGTATACACTCCTAACTGCCTGAGGACTTTTTGTCTTGGTGGTACTTAACTGCTATTCAATTTTGTATGCCCAAAAGGGTTAATATCTTCTCCATAACGGTGATTTAGTGGGAGTTATGAGCTTGTTTCTTTTCCATGAGATGATCCCCGGCAGGTTGGGGGAATATACCTTATACCCTCAAACTGCCAGGGACTGCAGATGGAAATTAGCTTTTGGCTGTAATCTGGCACATATACATTTGATATGTTCATTAATGTGCATTGTCCCATACAACAAAGATAGAACAAAATATCAGGAGTTTTAATATACATATAAGAAAAAGCAATTTGGTGTGTCTGGTGGGACAGCTGAAACTTAATGTTTCTCTGTGGTCTACTAGCAAATGTGTCACAGATCGGTGTTTGGGCACCACTGATCTAAGGTATGCTTTGAATTTTGGCTCCCTGTGCGATTAAGTTTTGACACCCCTGATATAGAAAGTGAAAACAAAATTAGATAATTCTAAAAAAAAAAAAAACAACCTCTGACTAACATGAAGAAAACAGTATCCCCATGTGATTCCAACCACACAGAAGCACAGTCAAACATATTATTTTACCTGTAGGTGATGCTGCACTGTTCGTTGTTGCCAAGAGTGTCGTTGTCTCGCCCTCGCCAGGTGATGGCAGCTCGGGGTCGACCACTCACTCTGCACCTCAGAGTAACAATGTCGCCACTCTCGCATGCTACATCGCTAAGCGGGATGAGGAACTCTGGAGGAGCTGCAAGGGAGAATTATAGGAGGCAGAAAACAAGAAACTTGTTAATTAATTTAAAGTGCATTTTTGTTGAATCATACATTGGAATCCATAAAGGCTAATGCCCGGGCCGTCATATAAAGGTTTGTTTTTAATTTAGCCTGCTTGTGACACCATGTCAGAATGATATCAGGGTTACCAAAATATATCATAACACAGGTGTTTGTTTTGGCTACTCAGTACTATATATCTAAGTCAGCAATATGTTGACTGAAATAAAAGGAAAATGGAAGAAAACAATTGTTAACCTAGTTTTACACTTGCATGAGACAATTCAGAACAATAACAATTGTGTTAAAAATGTAAAAATGTTACTTAAAATATTGGCGGCACATTTAGAGCATGTTTTATTGTTGCTTTGATAATCATTTAAAAAAATGAACAAGAGGCTGACTGTGTCCCAGAATAGAAGTTTGTCTTCAAAGGTTCCACTGCAGTTGCAAGTTTTACACACACATTCAACAACTGAAACCTACCATCGTAGATGGAGTTGGTGTTTAGAAGCTGCAACGTAAACACAGAGACAAATATAAATGACCAGCACAAATTATAGCTGAGAAAGAAAAGAACTGAAGATGATTTCCACTCTCCACCTTGCCAGAGACTTTGCTGGCCAGATTGTCCTGAGATTTGCGGTAGCCGTTCTCCAACTTCCTGCCCTCTTTGTCTCTTTTCTCGGACTTGCGGCGGATACGAAGTGCAGTATGCCAGATAAGTGATTTTCTAAAGCGGAGAAAAGAGATCAACTTTGACCACCTTTGTATGACGTGTTTGTTTATTCATCTAACACATTATTTAAAGAGGACTTTTATGCTGCATTTTGTCTTTTCTGCTTATACATGTTGTTACATTGTTGAATACTTGTGTTAAACAATTATATCAAATCATAAAGTTTACTTATTTTGGTGTGAGCTTGCACGTAGTTGTGAATGTTTCTGTTCGCAGACTTTTTTGCAGTCTGGTTACATTGTGATATCACAGCATGGTGGATGTACTTATTTGGACATTAAATCAAGCTATCAGCCTGAAGGGAAGGACCTACCCTCTGCTTCAGGCTTTGAGGGAAAAAAAAGGTATGATACAGGATTATTTTAATCTAATCTTGGCATGTTTATAGCAACACTGACATACAGTGACATAAATGCTGCTATATCAGCTTTTTTTATGCAGAGACGTTCGGTGAGTATGCAGGTATACTTAATGATGTGACCGGGTGAAACTATATAATGTTATTAAGTTTATTTTTGACTGTCTAGAAAAAAATAGTGGTGATGACCTTAAAATAGACATTTAAACAGTGTAGATTTTCAAAAGATAAATGATGATAGTTCTGGAGAGGATGGGGCGTGGTTTCATTTGCCATCTGAGAATGTCTTCACAGATTAAAAAAAACGGGTTATTAAAGTGACTGCGGTGCAAAATTTACACCAGAGCATAGCCAATACATATTATCTGTAGATTAAAATAGTCATAGGTCCCTTTTAAGTGTTCTGGTTGACTTACTTGATGGTTCCCTCTGTGAGTTCAGGGATGGTGGAGGATGAAGTATGTCCTAATACAAAGCCAGGAATCCATCCCTCAGCTGCAGGGCAATGCTCGTTGGCAGCCCGATATACCAGGAACATGTTCTGCTGGTTGCTGGCTAGTATTTGGACCACTTCACCCTGCGCCACGCTGATCTCATCTTCCTTCACGGCCACATAGTCTTGGGTCACCAACATGGTGGACACACTGCTGCTGCTGCTACTGCTTTCACTCTGTGCAAAGACCACAAGAGAGAGGAAGTTTGCAAACTACCACCACCAGTCGCTTTAATTATCTGCTTTCCATCAATCAAATGTATGATTTGATTGACAACTGGGTTCTTGCTAAAAAGGCTAACATGCGTTAATGGAAATGTTAAAGTGCTTTGAATATCGCAGAAGCATGGAAGTGTTTATGTCTTCAGTGATGAGACAACCCAGTCTAAAAATACAAAAGTTTATGTTCAGAGTGCTGTTGAAAGAGAGAAAATATGTTGTGCATCAAAGAGTTATTTGTGTGTTGGTTTTCAGTACTAGGATTCCTTCTTCAAAGAAAGACTTGAAAAAGTAATGCTGGTAAAACATGAAGTTTAGATTGTGAACAGCAAAGCTGAAAGATACTGTCAAGTGGAAACAGCTTCTCTATGAATTAGATTTTCCGTTAGTATAAGTTTGTCACACACAGACTCTCCGTGAGGTTAGTGCACTCGGGTAGCCGTTAATCTCCAATGTAGTAGTCGGTGCAAGCCATTCTCAGAGACAGCGGTGTGCTGACTGACTGCGGCCAGTCAGTGAAGGCGGGGTTAGTGGCGGTGAGTTGCTTCTCTGAAGCCATGACCCCGACTTGTCCTCTTACCCCATTGCTCTGGGTGGAGTGTATGGACTGCTCGCTGGTGGAAGAGCATGTGCTCATGCGGTCTAAATCCTTACTGTGGGTGGAGTGGCGGTGATGAGAGGAGATCCCCCTGCTGAAAGACTCCCCGCCACCAATATTGTCACCCATATAGGAACTTTGTCGCCGAGTAGGAGAAGGAGGCACTGATGGGACAGTAGCCCAGAAGGGGTGACCTTTATGAGCTGGGCTGGAGGGGATTAACGCTTCCTTTCCTCCTCCAGGGGACTGAGGTGACACCAGTGGTGAAACTGTCCTAATTCGCGAGTTCTTCAGGGCCAGATGCAGAGGAGCTACAGCCATTTGTGGGATAGCGGCTGCTTTTTGGCTTTCTTCAAAGCCTCCTCTCTCCAAGCTGCCTGATGGTCTGCTGCTGTTGTTACAGTCGCCTGCGTCGCTACCATCAGACATGTCCATCTTACGGTCCTCTGAATTTAACAGGTCGCCATTTGAATCGGTGTCGGAATACAAGTTAGAGGGGTTGCACTGCGGGTGGCACGGTGACCACGTACCTGCTGATCTGTCGGGCCCTTCAGGGCCCGGGGGGTGGTGGTGGTGGACTGGCTGGGGGAGGCGCGAAGAAGGCTGGGGAATTCTTGAGGGTCGGGAGCGAGGGCCACACAGGGAGGAAGAGGAGTTGCCTGCTGATCCTCCAGAGCCACCGCCTCCACCACCACCTCCCAGACTGGTGGTACTGGAGGATACACTGCCTCCTGGAAGGCCTCCGGTACTGCTGCTACTGTTGGGTGGACCCCCAGGCCCGCTGCCACCCACGTGATTCCTCTGGTACTCTATGGGGGACGTCAGCGCTATGGGAAGCAAACCAAACAATGCTTGTCAATTTCATTCAACGTTCATATTTGTGAAATATTGCTGAAACCTATCCCAGCTGACTTTAGTTGAGAGGCGGGATACTGTTTTGACCGGTCGCCAGTCAATCACAGGGCACATAAAGTATATGACAAATTGATGGAGCTGTCCGGATCCTGATCATGGGATCGGATCAGGGGCCGATATTGGACTTTAACTGACCGCGATCAACCAGCCCGATCTTTACCACAGCGTTTACAGCGCTAAAGATTGTACTCCCGCAAAAGATTCCTTCAGAAGGGACGCACACTTAGGGAGACGCAATTTTATTTCCACATTCCTTGTTATACACATGGTGTCGCGTAAATTCCAGGAGGGTACGTGCCTTGCCAGAACACCAGGTCGATTTTGAGAGCAAGCCAGCAACAAACTATTCACTATTCCTCTATTCACAGTGTGAAGCCGTTTCTAAATACTAATCCTCACCACAATGGCGGTAAATAAACAAAGCTTCTTTCAAGAATCATTATTACTGGAGGACTAGAGGAAAAGGAATGGCTAAGCAAACTACACACACACACACACACACACACACACACACACACACACACACACACACACACACACACACACACACACACACACACACACACACCGTGCAGGACAACACAAGAAGCTAACTGCTAAAGCTGCAAAACAAAGTAGAAGTGATCAAGCCAGATGTCAATACTATCGATACCTACTATAGTATTAGTCTATAAACGGTACTAAAGTGATTAGATCAATATTTTTCTTGTTTGTGATTTGATTATTACAAAATCATTGTTTTGGGTCAGTTTTGTTATTATTTACAAACCCAGGGCATATGTCTCTGGATACAGCAAGGGTTTAAGATGACTGAAATAGGAGCCAAAAGTAGTTTAAGCATTTGTTTAGTTATTGTGGACCAGCCACTTTGCTTTGTAAAAAAAAAAGTACAGTATGTATCATTCAATACACAAATGAAAATGCACCATATAGCAAATTTAAGATAAGTTTTATAAAAATATGTTGATGTGTTTACTTTAGTTTTTGCTGTAAAAAAATGTTTGGTTCTATAATCTATTGTCAAGGTATCAGATCGCGACTCAAAATCGGATTGGATCTAAAGCCAAAAAATCATCGTACTGAAGGCCAAACATGTTGATTTGGACATCCCTACAAAGAACCAAAGAAACTCACACCCCCCGGTGTATTGTGATTCCCGGAATGAGGAGAACATGTGGAGAACATGCGGGTACAAACCCGCACCTTCTTACTGTGAGGTAGACGTGCTAACCACTAACCAAACAATTAATAAAAGATCATTTTTAAGTTTAGCTGGTCGTTCATCTCTCACCGTTGAGAAAATTACGCTGGTTCTCCAGTATCTGGCTGACCTGGTGCAGCCAGATTTGACTGACTCCAGGGTTCGCCGAATGGAGGGTGTACCTCTCCACGTTACCAGCAGATGACTTGGAGGTCAGTGTGAACTTGCAGGGGTCTTCTGCATTTTCTTCCAGACCCAACCAGCTCACCTGTGTGCCAGAGAGGGATGAGAGAGATAAAATGAAAATCACCATGCCTACAACAAAACAATGAAGGGTTTAGGTTATGTTCTTATGTATTAATTATATAGTAACAGACTAACCTTGATGCTGTTCTTGAAGAGGTAGCCTGGAGTAGTGAAGCCCTTTTTCTTGTCCAGAGGTTCACTGAATATAACAATCTGCTCAAAAAGGAAGATTCTTCTCTCTTTCATTCTGGACAAAAGTCCCCCATCCTGGTCTGATACCAAAAAAGTGTCTTGCAGGAGTAATCTGCCCTGTGCTACAATTTTACCCTGAAGATAGAAGGAGAGCATAGTCAAGTGTGAGTGAAGTACGATAGTACAAACTGACATCTGGTGGTGACTAAATGAAGCACTACTATATAAATACCTACTGACATTTAGTTGCCAGACATGCACAGACAGAAGCAAGTAAACTATTTTAAGAGCAGACTTACGTCGAAGCCTTGTAGGCGTCCAACATTCATCATGTCGTTGCAGCGTTTGGGGACCACACACATCACCTCTACAGCTTTCTAAAATTAAAAATAAGAAAATGAAATGTATGCATGTGCTATGGAGGGTGTGTCTTCTTTTTTAATATATTATAGTTGAAGCTTTTTTTGATTCCCAACAGGTGTATTTAACCTAAAGTTGTTACAGTTTGTCTTACCTCCAGCTCTGTAGAATCCATTCCAGCCTTCTTAGAAACCTTGAGAAGATCCTATTAACAAAGTTTTTTACAAAGAGTTTAAGTGGCCATGCACTGAATGCTAAATGTACGATAATAGGCAGTGCAGTAAGTTACCTTAAGTAACAGCTGGTATTTCATTATGCGCTGGACAGGCTTGATAAGCAAATCAGTGAGTTGCAACCTATGGCCCAATCGCTGCTTAAGCTCCTGATTAAAAATAGCCAAAAATGATTGGATCCAAACACAGGAATATTAATCTTGCATACATAAAATAATATGATACAACAATTTGGAAAACGACTTGAAAGGCTTACTTCAAAGTAAGTGTCAATGTACTCTGACACAATGTGCTCCGATTTGGGCTTGTTCTGGCAGTAGACAATGTACATGTGAAACCTGCGCTCCTATATGAAGAAAGTATACAACATACAAGTTATATGTTAGCTGAATATACATATTTAATTTTTGGCATCCATTATTGGTCAGTGTGAAGCTGTGGACTCTCAAACTGATGGAGAGATAGAGAGGGGCCCCCCCAATTAAATATTCTGTATAAAATGGTATGTTAAATAAAACTGGTTCTAAAGGTACCTTGTTATTGTGCAATACTAAAATCATTAAATAATACAGCATTGTGCTGCAATTAGCTTACCTGCTAGCAACTAGTGCGCTAAATGCTCGCTGGCAACTTGAGGGCTAATTGCGAGCTACCTTAAATACTACCTTAAATACACGACTATCATATTAATACTTCTTTCTTCAACGTTTTCCAGGCCAAAGACAAGCAACTTGATAGAGATGAAGCAGGGACCTTCAATTTAAAATATACTGTACAAATTTGGGTTTGAAAATAAACTGGTCCTAAAGGTACTTCATTGTGCAATACGAAGATATTCAAAGGATACGGTATAGCGCCTCTACTAGCTAGCTGGCAACTAGAGCGTTAATCACGAGCTACCTTAAATGCTAACATGACTAATGTTTTCCAGGCCAAAATTAAACTAGTCCTAAAGGTATTCAAAGACTACAGTATAGAGCTGCTATTACCTAGTTGACAACTAGTGAATTAATTGCTAGCTGGCAACTAGAACGCTAATCCCTCGCTGGCAAATAGCGCGCTAGTCGGTAGCTGGTAACTTGAGGAGTTATCTTAAATGCTAACATAAATATAATAAGGGGGACTTCAACAATTTCCAGGCCAAGGATCCCAAAACTTATGGGGAGAAGGAAAGGGACCCCTACTTACTGTATAAAATTGTGTTTTAAATTAAACTGGTCATACCAAGTGAAATTATTGTGTTAAAAATACTTGGCCAATAAAGCTCATTATGATTCTAAAGGTACCATGTTTTGTACAATTGTAAAATATCAAAACTAAAGTAGAAAATAGTATAGCGCAACTATTATTTAGTTGGCAACTAGCGCGCTATTTGCTTGCTCGTGGGACCACCTACTTGTATATCCTGTATAAAATTGTGTTTTAAATTTAAACTGGCTCTAAAGGTACCAAGTTTTGTGCCATACTAAGAAAAAACAGAAATTAAAACAGTAGAGTGGCGCTATTACTTAGCTGGCAACTAGCAAGCTAGTCACTAGCTGGCAACAACCGCCGCTTATCGCAAGCTATCTAACACGCTAACATGAATATAATACAGGGATCTTATAAAACATATATTTAAAAAAGTCTAATCAACCAAAAATTTCACCACCTCCTACAATACCCCTGTTGATGAACTGTGGTGTAAAAAAGTATACCTGTTTGACAAATAAAGAAGCAAGTCTGTCAGGATCCTCTAAACACCTCTCAATCTCTGCGAGGAAAAAGCTGTGAAGACAACAAATTATTTCTTCAAAAATGTATGTAGGAAAAAACTAAAATATGACCACAAAAAATAAAAGCTATGGACATACTCTTTGTGCCAGTCATATATCTGATGGATGTTTCCAAAGACAATCTTGTCTTTTCCTCGCATGTCATCTGGAACTCCTTCTTCCTTCATCCTACTCATGTAACCCTGTGAGGAGAACAGCCTTTAACTAAAAAAATCTAACTTACAGTAGGAAAGGGATTCATATGGCCCCATTCCTGGAGAGAGGCGGGTGTAATCATTTTGCAATGCAGTCTGCAGAAAATTATGAAAAGTGCCACTCTACATTGAAACTGGCTTTGTGGTCAAAGTTGGAATTGCCCCCAAACACATTTTAAGACATCCAAACCTCTACTGCCATCATGCGGCTGAAGTGAATAGTAAACCCCCCCAGTTCGTCATGTTTCATGTGTGAGGTAAACCGCCACAAATGGGGCCATATGAATCCCCTTTCCACTATAACAGGAATAATTAGGTGCATATACTAGAGAATATTTTTTTCTTTACTACCTCCACTACTGATCCCAAATCTCTGACATAGTCTCTTTCTGTTTCCACCAACTCCAGTAGGACGTAACTGAAAGAAGAAAGAGAAACACTGTAAGGAAAATATAAGAAACATTCATATAAGAGACACCAAAGCAGAACACTGTGCTCAACGGTCAGACATGACCTGTGTTCAGAAGTTTAAGCTTGTGGCTTACTGTCTTCTCTTGAGAAAGCCCGACTTGCGCTCGTCCACCTCATCCATGGGCGAGGAGGAGGAGAGGAGGGAGTTGTCTGAGGGGTTGAAGGAAGGAGAGCTGCTGTCACCTTGCTCCACTGACAGAGAACTGGGACGATCCTCCAGTGACTGAAGAGGAAAAGATGGAAGAGGTAGGATTACAAAAAAACAAACAAAAAAAAGGATTATAAAAGTGTATAAAAAGGCAAACGTGACTTTAAATCTAAGCACAGGTTTTGAAGTCTTCATCTGACAAAGACATTTAGGACAATTTATTTAATCCTTCCAATTTTGTGGGAGCAGTGCGTGGAAGAATATTTCCTGTTCCAATGACCTCTAACTTCAAAGTGATTGTAGGTTAATTAACAAAACTAACATCTTGTAGAAATGATTCCCAGATAGGTAGGAATGTTCCGATCAGGAATTTATGCTGCCGATTCCGATCGTGCATGGGTAAGATTGTGACCAATACAGATCACATGTATTAACTGAAATGTTTTCAATCTATTTATGAGTGCTACTCACAGTTTAACAATATCAGCACAATATTTTAACAAGTTCCTTAATCTCTTTTATTACATACAATTGTTTATGAGCAAAACAGTCAATAGTACACAATAACCAAACAATATAAAAACAACCATCTATTAGGTCTACTCATTTTAATCTTTTCTACCCTCGAAGTCCTCTTGTGTCCTCAGACTTAAATTGTAAACATTAACAAAAAAAAAGAAAAATACTGATCCAATCACTCTAGTATAGATCATATACTGATATTACCGTTGGTGTCGACCACCAATTTACGGATCGATTGGCCCACTGCGACAATGCTGGAACAGTATATTATTATTTCTTTAAAGGCCTACTGAAACCCACTACTAGCGACCACGCAGTCTGATAGTTTATATATCAATGATGAAATCTTAACATTATAACACATGCCAATACGGCCGGGTTAACTTATAAAGTGACATTTTAAATTTGCCGCTAAACTTCCGGTTCGAAACGCCTCTGAGGATGACGTGACGTAGCCCGGGGAACACGGGTATGCCTTCCACATTGAAGCCAATATGAAAAAGCTCTGTTTTCATTTCATAATTCCACAGTATTCTGGACATCTGTGTTCGTGAATCTGTTGCAATTATGTTCATTGCATTATGGAGAAAGAAGCTGAGCAAGCAAAGAAGAAAGTTGTCGGTGCGAAACGGACGTATTTTTCGAACGAAGTCAGCAACAACAGTACACAGCCGGCGCGTCTTTGTTTACATTCCCGAAAGATGCAGTCAAGATGGAAGAACTCGGATAACAGAGACTCTAACCAGGAGGACTTTTGACTTCGATACACAGACGCCTGTAGAGAACTGGGACAACGCAGACTCTTACCAGGATTACTTTGATTTGGATGACAAAGACGCAGACGTGCTACCGTGAGTATGCAGCTTTGGCTTCTAAACATTTGATCGCTTGACCGTATGTGCGCAACTTTTTTTTTGCGTATGTACGTAACTTTTTAAAAATATATAAGCTTTATGAACCTTGGGTTAGGTGAACGGTCTTTTGGGCTGAGTGATTGTGTGTGTTGATCAGGTGTTTGAATTGTATTGGCGTGTTCTATGGAGCTAGGAGCTAGCATAGGAGCTAGGAGTTAGCATAACAAAGACGTAGGTGATTTTATGCAGGATTAATTTGTGTCATATTAAATATAAGCCTGGTTGTGTTGTGGCTAATAGAGTAAATATATGTCTTGTGTTTATTTACTGTTTTAGTCATTCCCAGCTGAATACCAGGTACCGTGAGTATGCAGCCTTGGCTGCTAAACATTTGATAGCTTGACCGTATGTGCGCGTCACGTACGTAACTTTTTAAAAATGTATAAGCTTTATGAACATTGGGTTAGGTGAACTGTCTTTTGGGCTGAGTGATTGTGTGTGTTGATCAGGTGTTTGAATTGTATTGGCGTGTTCTATGGAGCTAGGAGCTAGCAGAGGAGCTAGGAGCTAGCATAACAAACACGTAGGTGTTTTTATGCAGGATTAATTTGTGGCATATTAAATATAAGCCTGGTTGTGTTGTGGCTAATAGAGTATATATATGTCTTGTGTTTATTTACTGTTGTAGTCATTCCCAGCTGAATATCAGGTACCGTGAGTATGCAGCCTTGGCTGATAAACATTTGATAGCTTGACCGTATGTGCGCGTCACGTACGTAACTTTTTTAAAATATATAAGCTTTATGAACCTTGGGTTAGGTGAACGGTCTTTTGGGCTGAGTGATTGTGTGTGTTGATCAGGTGTTTGAATTGTATTGGCGCGTTCTATGGAGCTAGGAGCTAGCAGAGGAGCTAGGAGCTAGCATAACAAACACGTAGGTGTTTTTATGCAGGATTAATTTGTGGCATATTAAATATAAGCCTGGTTGTGTTGTGGCTAATAGAGTATATATATGTCTTGTGTTTATTTACTGTTGTAGTCATTCCCAGCTGAATATCAGGTCACCCCCGGCTCTCACAGCATCTTCCCTATCTGAATAGCTTCAACTCCCCACTAGTCCTTCACTTGCACTTTACTCATCCACAAATCTTTCATCCTCGCTCAAATTAATGGGGAAATTGTCGCTTTCTCGGTCCGAATCTCTCTCACTTCATGCGGCCATCATTGTAAACAATAGGGAACTTTGCGTATATGTTCAATTGACTACGTCACGCTACTTCCGGTAGGGGCAAGCCTTTTTTTTATCAGATACCAAAAGTTGCGATCTTTATCGTCGTTGTTCTATACTAAATCCTTTCAGCAAAAATATGGCAATATCGCGAAATGATCAAGTATGACACATAGAATAGATCTGCTATCCCCGTTTAAATAAATAAAAAACATTTCAGTAGGCCTTTAACTCTCATTAATCTACTTGTTAATTTCTTGTTAATATCTGTTTACTTTCTGATGTAACATGGTTGGTTTTATCTACACTTCTTTAAATTTACTAAGCGCCTATTTCTTGGTGTCCCTGCTTCTGGTTGCTCTTGGTGTGTAACAAAACTAGCGTCGTCCTAATACTTGATAATGATACTTAAAATATTAAGAAATGCAGTTTATAGAATCATCCATCACAAAGAGATTAGCTAGCTCATTATCTGTCCAAATGGCTCTGGAATTTCCGTGAGATCGATACTATTTTGATCATATCTATTTACTCGCAAACTTCGTAGTCTTTTGGTGTAATACATCAAATATATATGATAATGGATTCAATATAGAGGCAACTTGTCTTTCCATTCTACTGGTACTTTAATACATCTTTTGTAGGAGTGTCAGATTAAAGCGTTAATTGTGATTCATAAATAATAGTCATATTTAGCACGCTATATTTTTTGATCGTGATAATCTATTTTTTAATCTTTTAAAAAAAAGTTACTGTTTCTATATTAGAGTCGCCTCACCATCACCTTGTGCTTGGCTAGCAGTATGCGGCACAAAGATAATATGTAGCCACCGTGTAAAGGTCTCACTCCGTCAATAGACTTGAAAGCGAGTGATGTTAGGGGCTTTAAATATTGGGGATATTGTTGCGCTTGTAACGTGAAAGCAAGACAACCTGAAATATCTTTGACACACAAACGTGTGCGCCGTTTATTCAAACCAAGAGCAGAAGTATCTTTTTACGTATAGCGAGTCAAAATGGCGGTCACAACAAATCCCCACCTTTGGGTAAAACTCTTGACGGTCACTTAAAGGTGCCGCACCGAATTACTCACTCTTAACTGCATATATGAATGGTAGACAAGAACAACATTGTTATGTGCCCAATAGAACAATGGCAGTGAAGAATGACGACAAAGTCAAGTAAACAGCTGTGCTGAATTATGTCCTTAAAGCAACCGCTACAATATGATGAATTATATCTAACAAAGTGTAAATTGTTCTTAATAAACTTAAATACTTGTCAGAAGTGTATTTATAGTTTAAATGTTGCTTTGATTTTAGCGTAAAGTAGACAATGCTTCTTTTACTTTTGGGTAACTTGAATTTATCTACTACAAGAGTTATGGAGAAATGGCGTCACTTCTGCTTGTGTTTTGACCCACATTAAGATGCCTTTATACTATTAGAACTAGAGCTGTCAAAGTTAACGCAATAATAATGCGTTAACTATAAGTTCTATTAACTGCGCAAATTTTTTTTTACCGCGCATGCGTCCTGAATCCTTTTTGACCCTTAGTCCATTCCGTATAATGAGAAATGTAATGGCGTTCAGTTACTGTTGAGTCACAAGCTCGAAAATAGCGAGCAGAAATGCACAAAGAAAAGGGGCGATTATGGAATTCCTATATTCAAAGCCATGGCAAGTCGTTCTTCCGACAAGACAAGGCTATTTTATCTTCGATCGCTGTGAGACGACATCACTGCAGCAACTGCATGCTGGTGCACTTTGCTGTTTGCAGAGAAATTGAACTTTACATCCGTGTTTTGTTTGGATTAGGGTTGAGTGCATTGCTAACTGCCTTATTAGTAAAATGGAATAAAAGATCAGCAGAAAAGAAAGACGGTAAGTAGGAAGTCTAGATAAATTTTTTATCTGAGACTTTCACAACGTCAAAACTTGCTAAGACACCTTTTCTCATACCAACGACATACTTCCGGCTTCACAATAATAGTGCTATAACTACCATGATAAAATGAAATGAAAAATCCTCTCATATCCCGATCATGCTTTGTCAAAGATATTTTGTAATATAATCTGTAATACTTCTGCCTAAATAAATGTTTTCTGACGGATTAAAATAAAGTGTTTATTCTTTGATAACCTGTTCTGATTGATAGTCTGCAATTACAGAATGTTTAGCAGACTGGATATTACATTTTAATAATAGAGAAGGTTAGGACATTGTCATGTAGAGATATGAATACCATTAACTTGAACGACATGTACAGACTCAGAAGCATTTTTTCAGGTAAAAATATCACATATTAGATGACCAAACATCTTTGGCAATTAAACCATGATTATAACAATACACATTTTTTGTTATCAATGTGTGAAGCTGGTATCTAAACATGGTGTATCTCCTCCTCTGAATGCAAGTGCTCCTACAGCAGGAATACAAATTCTGTGATCCTACAAAATCTGGCAAGACACCAACACACTGCAGATAATTTATTTTAATTGTCATTAAAAGCGGGTTTGTGTCCATTTTGTGTTATGCTGTTCAAAAAAGCATAAAGTGTAAAAAAACATTTAATTAAGGCAAACTAATTGTCCAGTGATTGTAACAAAAACTTGAAAATTATCTGTCTAGGGTGCACAAAAAAAAATCTATCTGCAATTATCGCGATTACCTTTAACTATGAACAAACTGTGATTAATCGTGATTAAATATTATATATATCAATATAGTAATATTACATGTACAATCATATGTACATTAAATATCAAATCAGAGCACACTTACATAGAGGATAATGTTGTTTTAATAGCCTTTGTGTGTCATAAGGAGCATGCACGCCTTGTCTGTCGCTCGACAAAATGAAAGCATCGCTTGTAAACAAATAGCTGCAACGTCATGTTCTGTCATTGAATAAGGTTTAAAACATAATATAAAGAGAGGAGGGAGGAGGCCCCGCGGCAGGCCAAGGACCAGATGGGGGGATTACATCTCCTCTCTGGCCTGGGAACGCTTCGGGATTCCCCAGGAGGAAGTCGCAAATGTTGCTCTGGAGAGGGAAGTCTGGGGGTCTTTGCTGGAGCTGTTGTCCCTGCGACCCGATTCCGGATAAGCGGTTGAAGATGGATGGATGGATGGATAAAGAGATGGGCTCCAGCACCCGCCGCGACCCCGAAAGGGACAAGTGGTAGACAACGGATGGATGGATAATGTTGCACATTGATATACGTGTACAATCAAAGTCAACATTTCCTCATGGGAAAAGTCTCACAAAGTTTTACATCTAAATTTAGGGTACGTTCACTTTGACTTTCGGTTTGAACTCCGAGTTTGTTAAACTTCCAAAGTGGATGCCCCCCAGGTGTTCAGATACTTCTCTATAAACAGTGTATAGTCAGTAAAAATGTTTGCATTGCGGTAAACTGAAAAGTGCAACGCTCTTTTTTTCGGAAAAGAAGACAGCAGGAATTATTAGTGAGTCAGTCATGAGAGATGACTGGTAGGACACCATGCCTCTGTTAACAACACCCAAGCAAGTGTTTTGCATGCAAAGAGACCTCATGTGCATGTATTTGTGATATTCCTTGCTCACCATCTTACTCTTCACCAGCTCCTCGATGGCACTGACCAGTTCAGCAGCACTGGGAGTCTCTGAGCTGTTGGGCCTAGCAGACAGGCGGGACGCAGACTGAAAAAAAAACCGACACAAAAACAAAATTAAGGGGGTATTTTTTTTAAATTTGATTCAAACTAATACCGAGATCTTCATGCAAATAGAAGCCAAGCAGACTCGATGTCCGTGGCTGTCTATGTTCATGATCAAGCTCACCAGTGGAGTGTTTGGACCCCGATACTCCACATGTTCAAATAACGACTGGGCAGGTGTGTTGTCCCTAATAAAAAGGTTCAATTGGGGCCAAGTTGGAGCCATTTACAGGTCGGTTTTGGGGAGAACATGGGTTATGAGTTGAGTTTAGGTCGAGGGCATGCTCTGAGGTTGAACTGTTGTGAAATTAAAGACAAATAAACATGTTGCTTGATACTGCATCAGTGACAGGTCCAGTTTGAGGCAACGTTTCAGTCTCTCAAGCCTCACAATTGCATGGGGAATGGAGTATTCGTTTTAGCAACAAGATAGTACCACTCCAAGGGGTTACTGACAATCATAAAAGGAGATCTCAAGAAGATAGATCAAAAATTAAAAAAAAGGTGTGTGGATGATGAAGGTGTTTTTTTACATGGAGAGATAAGGGAACTGGGAAAGAAGAGAGGCAGAACAGAAATCAACATAATGCTGATGGAGAGAACATGCAACCATTAAGAACATAAAAGGAAAAGAAAGGAAACAATATTAGTACCAATGTAAAAGGTGTACGTTCATCTTTTACAGCTTTAAAGAAAAGGTATTTTGACAACACGAAGAGAAAGAAAAAAATAAACTCTTCTTTGCAGATAGGTAAATAAAAGCCAAATTTTTGATGTTACCAATATAGTAATGGTGAAGAGACTCCACACATAACTCTAGTTTTAGCAATGCTCTAATGAGAAATGGAAATATTAAAAGTATTATTTGGTGGCATTATTTTGCCCTTCTGTTCCGCGCTGACCCACCTTATCATCCTGGGAGTCGGGCTGCAGCAGACTGTGTTGCTGGATGGCCATTGGCGGAGGTAGAGGGACGGCGTCAGCCCCCTCTTCGCCTTCCTCCTCACCGCAGCTCTGCATTCCTGATGAAGAAGACTTGGAGAGCGTACCGCTGCTCAGACCTTCGTTACGCATACGCTGGGGAGGAAAGAGTTGAGGAAATCAGCTACAAGGTCAGAACAAAAGTACAGCTACTGTTCTCACCTCCTCCAGTGTTTCATCCTGCGGCGTGGCGGCGCAGTCATCAGAGTCCTTGTGAGGCCCTTGCATTACGTCCAGGTTTTTTCTGGCACCTTCCCGGTTCTTTTTGTGCTTGTGGGCCAGCTTCTTCACATGACCATCTGCCTTGCCAGAGCTTAGTCGCCTGACAGGGCTGGTCAGCCATTTCCTTAAGGTGTTCCCTGGACGTTTGGGGCCGGGAGAGCTGTGTGGCCCCAAGGTGTGGCTGGAGCCCGGCTGCAGGGTGTCATTACTGGATACAGACAAGGTATCTAAAGGAGAAATAAAAATCTTAATTGGCATTTTAAAAGAAAACATTACAAGCTGGAAAGTGCACCTCCGAAAGTAAGTGCATGGGAATGTTGAAAAATGTAAGTAACCAAGCTGAAAAGCTTCAGAAAGCAGTGAACTTTAAACTCATGACATCGTATCACAGTAATTGATACCATGCAAAAGCCTGAGCATGGCCTCAAAGCAATCCAAGAAAGCTTTGAGATTATCTGTACAAAATGGCTGCATTAGAGCCATAACAAAAGATACATTTCTTTTGTATGTCAAAAAGCGATGGTGCATCCCGCATTTGAAATCACTGTGTCTGGTATAAAACAGACAGGAGTAAATGCTTTCAACACAATTGTAACAATCATTGTTTCTTACAGCATTCACACAATCATTTTAAAGTAAATTAGGGCTGTCAAATTTAACGGGTTAGCGAATGCAATTAACCATGTATCAATGCAGATTAATGACCGGATGTATTGTAAACCCATGCTCCTTTTCCCTGACCACGGATGGTTACCTGAAAGGCGCCGTGAGTTATTATACGGTCAGTGATCAGGTCAATCAACGCATACGTCAGTGCAAAGATGAGTGAGGTGACTCTGACTGGTGTGCTCGCTGGCAAATTTCACATGCAAACTCCACACAGAAAGATCCCAAGCCCAGGATCGAACCCAGGACCTTCGTATTGTGAGGCACACGCACTAACCCCTGTGATTAATCTGATTGAAAAAATAATAATAATTGTGTGGCGTGTTGTGGGGAACTGTTTGTTACATATAAATATACAATACACAGCAGGCTGACCTGCTCACAGTGATGGCAACTCCTGGATTATTTCTTTTTTAAATCCATAGCTGAGATAAGATCCAGCACCCCCGTAACCCCAAAAGGGACAAGCGGTAGAAAATGGATGGATGAATTGTGAGATAATAATTCAGGATAAAAGAGGCTGCACGCATCCTCTGAACGCTTCAAAGAAATGTCTACTGTTACTATTTTCTACATTGGTTATTGTGCTTGATAGTTATTTATGTCGTGTCCCTGTGAAATGTCAATCCACACAACATTCCCTGGATATGACCTTTCACCTCCCACTTGCCCTCCCAGTTCATCAATGAAACGATCTTGGACAATAATTCCTTGAAGAAAACCAGCACCCATGTTGATGAAAACTCCTGTGACTTTAGGGAGACAAAATGTTTACGAAAAGCAAGATGGCTGTTTTAAAATTGCAATAAAAAAAATCTCATGCTGTTTCCTAAGCCGTTGCTAAACCTGCACATTTTTTACTTGGCGCAGGGAGATCTGAAGAGAAGATGCACAAGTAAAAGTGTTTACGGGGGCCGACACTGACTCAGCGATTACGCCTACATCATTGTTTGAATAGTTAATGTCATGTGACATATCAAGTTGCTGAACATCTTGAACATGATCAGGTTTTATATCTTTGCAGTAGCGCTGGACCCTTAAGGGAGTATTTTTCCATGTTTAAACAACATCCGTCAAGGATTCAGCCATGTGAAAAGTCTCCTTAAAAAAGGTGGGAGTGGAAATTCTGCCTTCCTTAATTGGACAAGACTTTAACACAGTCTTTCATAGTGCAGCATGTATAAGCCTACACCAGTACAAAATGAGGCTGTGTGCTATGGTGCAGTCTTTCTGCTTCCAGGAGTTATATTCTATTGCTGTTATGAAGCATGTGCACTCTAATCATGTGCATGGGAGGAGCATACTATTAAGATCCAAACACAGATATTCCTTATTTAGACCAAGCTGAAGTCATGCAGTTATAAACATTCACTAATTCTGCAGGAAGATTTTTATTTTTTTTGTATTATTATTATTATTATTTTGATTCAAGTTTCTTAGCCATTAACCAGTCAAAAAAAGGAAAGTTCATCACAAAAACAGATCAAAAAGAACACCATGAATGGTGGCTGTGAGGAGGTTGTCTTAAAAATATGCTTACAAGTGACATGATGGACAAACACTGCTGAGGTTTGCGTGAAATTCTGTATTAACATTATTATTTGCTGTGGTACCTCCCTGCATTTCTTCATTGTGTGTTACTGGCACTTTAACTTTAACTTAACTTTAACTTGTTAAATATATTGTTTTCATCACACTAGCTTGTTGTTTTAGGACACTATCACTTATTGTCACCTATTGTCATACTGCAGTTCATATATACTTCTATTAGATCAGAGGTGTCCAACTTCACTTCATTAAGGGTCACATTGCAGTTATGGCTGCTGTTTTTTGTTTAATGGCGGGGCACTCAACGTTAAAGTTGCATTACCGCCACCTACTGTACTTGAATGTGAACCAGAGTTCTCTGCCTTCTCCCTCCCTCACTTACATACATACATGTACTGAACCTCCCCATACTAAATTCTATTCCATAAACCCGTCTCTTGTAGAAACTTCACTAAAATGATTTGGTTGCTTCTGTATACCCCTTTGAGAGTAAACTGCTTCTGTCAATGTCATCTAAATTCCTCTCTTAGAAGACATTTGTCATGTCAGTGGACATGATTGTATGTTCCACTGACTCTAATGCATTGTCACATAATCCTGTTGGGTGTTTGCTTATAAGGTGCAATGTCTTGTGTCCTAATCTAATGCGTGATAGGATTCTTCCCTTTTTTATGCTCCCCCATACAGTTCTTTCCGCTCCGACTGTGTTCTGTATTGAATATAAATGTCTTTCTTTTGTACTCATGTCCCGGTGTACTTGCCACTCTTTGAAAACATTGTCCTTAATTAAGGGTTTTGCCTCTGACTTACTGATAGGTACGACTCTGTGCTGCTCTAGCATTAGTATTGACCTGCCAGTTCATTCACCTTTATGCTTGTGTGAGCCGCCCCCTTAAGCCTCAATAATATTCCATATAATTCATTAATTACATCTTGTCTGCTTTGCGACCTAAAAATATTGACGAGAGATTAATGCTGACCTTGAGTTGAAGCAGTCCTCCACCTTTTTTTAGCTGTGACTGTTCTACCCACTGCATCCTGCTGTCATTGCCAATAGCTCGACAGTAAACACTGCCAGATGGTTCGTTGTTCTCTGTATGGAGCCTTGGTAATACAAAGGCAAAGCCCGTATTTCCTGTGATTGGATGTTTCAATCCGTCCATAAATATTGGAGGAAACAAACTCTATTTAGTATTTAAACAGTCTTCAATAGAGATGTCCGATAAATGCTTTAAAATGTAATATCGGAAAATATCGGTATCATTTTTTTTATTATCAGTATGATTTTTATTTTTTTATTAAATCAACATAAAAAACACAATATACACTTACAATTAGTACACTAACCCAAAAAACCTCCCTCCCCCATTTACACTCATTCACACAAAAGGGTTGTTTCTTTCTGTTATTAATATTCTGGTACCTACATTATATATTAATATATAAGCACACATGATTGTGCGTGCTGCTGGTCCACTAATAGTACTAACCTTTAACAGTTAATTTGGCTCATTTTCATTAATTACTAGTTTCTATGTAACTGTTTTTATATTGTTTTACTTTCTTTTTTATTCAAGAAAATGTTTTTAATTTATTTATCTTATTTTATTTTATAAATTTTTTAAAAAAGGACCTTATCTTCACCATACCTGGTAATTCCACAACTGTATATATCGGTATCGGTTGATATCGGTATCGGTTGATATTGGTAGAGGGTAATTAAGAGTTGGACAATATCGGAATATCGGATATCGGCAAAAAGACATAATCGGACATCCCTAGTCTTCAACCATCACTGCCACACTTCCACGCAGCCCTTTTGGCACGGCCATATATCCACCGAATCCGCAGGGATCAACTATGGAGAAGTAACTGTCAAATTTCTTGATAAATTAAATTGCATTTGTGTCAAGCTCATGTCTTCTGCTATTCTCCTGCTCCTCTAGTCAAAACATATATATTTAGCTCCCTCACTCTCCCAGCACAGCAACATCACCTTTCTTGTTGGATGCTGAATTTCAGAGTGATCTCTGAGACTAACTCAGTACTGTATGATCATTTGCTTATTTCCCATCTGCAATGGCATCTCCCCATCTCTACCTGTAGTGCAGAAAGAGGAGTTGTACCTAAATCTTTAAAACACAGTCTCAGTGCTTGTGTCTGAACTGTTTCCAATTTTTTTTAAACACACTTTTTGCTGCTGACCCACATACAATGCATCCATAATCGGTCCTCTCCAAGGTTTCTCATAGTCTTTCACACCGTCCCATTGGGGTTGTAAGTTTTTCCTTGCCCTTATGTGGGCTCTGTACCGCGGATGTCGTTGTGGCTTGTGCAGCCCTTTGAGACACTTGTGATTTAGAGCTATATAAATAAACATTGATTGATTGATTTCATCTAAAATAGTCCTTACCATAACTACATAAAACCTTTTAATGGCTGTTCTGCTGGCTCCCCACTCTGCTCCTGCTTGACTTCTCGTCACGTTCAATATTGTTTTACACCTGGTAACAATGCTGGTAACGTGCATTCCATGTAAGCCTAGGATCCATCCACATTCCCAAAATATTAAACTCATTTACTTGTATTATTATCTGGCCATACAATTTTATGGTAGCAAGGACTATCGGTTTCCGCTTGAACACTATTGTTTCTGTATTCCCCACTAAATAACCTAAAGCACTAACAACTAATCGCCTCTATATTGAAAGTATTATGAAATATATCTGATTTATGAGACCAAAATACTTCCAAAGTTTACAAATATATAGATATGATCAAAAAAGTATAAATCTTACGGAGATTCCTGAGCAAATTTGAGAGTTAATGATCATGTGATTTGTGACGTAGAGTTAGGAACCACAGATCCCTTCTCCATCAACAACAATGTTAATCAAAAACACTTTGTGATAGCCAATAATGATTATTTTGGGACAAATGATGATTCAGAACCTTATATTTTTGAGCCTGAACACAATGAGGACGAGAAATTAGTTTTAGAAGCCGAGTGCTAAACGAATGCAGCTCTATTGAAACACTGTAGCATCATGTAGCATTGCTAGGTGCTAAACATACAAACTAAACATAGCAAACCATAATAAAACAAACACTTACTGCACAATTTCCACTGACGCTGGGGTGCTGACCGACAAGATGCTCACAATAATCCCGTTTAGATTAAGATTCAATCACAATCCTCACGAAGTGTTAAAAAAAAGTTGCCGCAACAAAGTATTCTTTGCCATCTAGGGGATGTCAAAGTCGACCAGCCTCTCGGTCCATGGCCACATTTGTCTACGACCAGGTGAGAGATGCATGAATTATAATCTAGAATTAACTTTTAGCAAGTTTGAGACGAAACAGAAGCAGCCGCCGGCTTAGTGTGTCAACAATAGCAGCATAAACCAGCAATAGCTCACTGCTATCAATGCGCCGCTAAAGTAGGCCGTCTTCGTTAGTGCTTATTATAACAATATCACTCATATTTGGTTAATTTTCTGGTCACAATATGTAAATTGAGTATTGTTGGTGGTGATGGGCGCAATAGAGGACCCTCCATCTGTTGACTCAATTGTTGGCTATTTATTTACGATTTAGAATGCATAACAAAAGCCCAACATGTGTTTTTGTCTTACATAAGGATTGTGAATGATAGACAGCACTTCTCTTTCCAATTTGTGCGTATTTCCAGTATGACTGATCTGATGAGTGCAGAAGCGTTACTCCAGTGACGTAGAATCTGCGGAATTGCCGAAGATATTCAGGGCGGAATATTCAAAATGGCCGACTGAATTTGTGTAATTTTTTTATGTTAAGGCAATATTTTAGTGGTTTTTAAAGACAGGTGCAGACTTAACCCCCAGGAGATGCACTAATAATTATATAATCATAATAATATCGGTGTATTATTATGATTCATATTATCAATTGATCATAATCCTATGTGAATCAGACAATCTCTACTTTACACTCTGAAGTAAAGGAAAACTGGACAGATTATATGATATTAAGATTCATTTGATGGCTACTCAGGCAGCACGTTGGAGCGCTTGTGCCTCACAGCGAGAAGGTCCTTGGTTCGATTCCCGGGCTCGTGGTCTTTCTGTGTATAGTTTGCATGTTCTGACTGCGTAGGTTCTATCCGGGTACTCGGGAGGGTCATGCACCTGGGGATAATTTGATTGGCAACACTAAATTGGCCCTAGTGTGGGAACGTGAGTGTGAATGGTTGTCGACTTGTACAGGGTGTACCGTGCCTTCAGCCCGAGTGCAGCTGGGATAGGCTCCAGCCACCCCGCAATCCCGAGAGGGAAAAATGATAGAAAATGGGTGGATGGATGGATAATGGCCACTCTATATTGAGTTTGTTGGCACTTCTTTTTAAAGTTTTCTTTAGTTTTTTCTGTCAGAACTGAAAGTAAGAATACTTTTACTGTAGTAAGAAAGATGAAGTGCCGTATTGACACACATTATTTCCAGGCTTTTGCGGGCCACGTAAAACGATGTGGCCCCCAGGCTCTAAGTTTGACACCTTTGCATTAGACAGTAGCAGCATGTCCATTAGCACCTGTGTAAAGGTGTCACCCTAATGTGTATTTAGACTTCAATGTCCAGTGAGTGGCGATCAGATTAGCAGCATAGCTAACAGGAGTTTGACTGGATGAAACACGGGTCAACTGCCTTTGGGGACCTTTGCCCTTTTCGGTTTGGAGGGTCTTTGAATGTTGCAACTGCTGCAAAACAGCTGGTCTGTTTTACTTAAGGGGTACAACCATAACATTGTTAAGAGTTACCTGTGAAAATAAGGTTTTAGTTTGGTCACTGCTAGTGTATTTATTATTTATTTTTCTTACGTTTATTATTTAGCACTACAACTACTCCACCAATTTACCCGAAACTTTAAGAAATATACCATGGGCAAAAAAGGATGTAATTTATGCAGAGACAGCACTTTTTAAAGATGACTTACAATAATGATTTTCCACTTTTCTGACTTATATGTTGTTACAGTGTTGGATATTCATGTTAAACAATGTCAAAGCATCAAGTGATAAGGTTCATACAGTTTGGCGTGAGCTGGCAGGCAGTTTTGGATGCCGAGGTTCGGGGTTTTGCAGTCTGGATGCGTTGTGACACCCCAGTGGGGTGGACATACTCGTTTGGACATTTAGTAAATCACTCAAAAATTGTTTTCATCCAATCATGGCATAAATGCTGAAAAAGCAGATTTTTGTATGCGGAGTCTGAATCGATCGTAGAGTGTGCAGGTGTATCTTATGTTGTCACCAGATGAATCTGTATAATGTTTATGGAGTTTATTTTCCACCGTGTGTGGAAAAAAAAGAGCAGCGAAGACTTCAAGACAGTGTACATTTTCAAAAGATAAATTATAATACTTTTAAGAGGGTGTGGTGTGGTTTCATTTGCAATCTAGGAACACATCTACAAATTAACATAATGCAGACAGACTCGGGTTATAAATGTGACTGTGGAAGCAAATTTACACCAAACTATAGCCAATACATTTTATCGAGACCAGTGTTTTTTAACCATAGGTGCCAAAAGAGAAGTTTCTTAAACTCAAAAATTATGACTAAAGTGGTCGAGCTGTATTTTCATTTGCACTTTAATTTTATTGGGATTTAAAAATCCTATTCATGATTAATTTATTTTATCTATTTTAGCACAACATGATAGTGTGTAAGAAATACAATTGTGTCAGGTATTTATGAGTCCCTTCTTAGGCAGTATATTTGGTAGTAATTGTTCTTATAATCAGCCTGACATAAGCGAAGCCTAAGGTTTATGTGGGAAATAAATCAAAATCTTTGTCATTACCACATGGTTTCATATAATTTGACAAGGTTGTAAACTGTAAGTTTTTTTTAGATGTTATTTATAAATACGAAAACAATCAAGAGTATGATTACTTATTCAGTGTTATTATTTGAGTGGGCCCTTGGACAGTCTATAGTGGAAATGTTGGGACACAAGTTCAAACAAGTTAAGAACCCCTAAACTAAAAACAAGAATGTCGATTAAAATCATTATAGGTCCCAGTTAAAGTATAAAGCATGAATGAATGTGTAAGGACAACATTCATGCAGGAGTTCTATAAATGTGTACACTTTTGTGCTGACTCAAGTTAGTAATCCAAGTCGAAATAATCACATTTTAAATATCAGGACTTGGGGCACAGTCAAATTTGCAGAGATTCAAAAAAGCAAGTTGTCCTTTCCCCAGTTTTAACATTAAGCTGATTTCCCTGATATCCCGTCATGAATGCACAATTCATGACTAGATGAAATGTTGTATCATAATTTCAGAATTGTGTCCTCCACATTCCTCTAAAAACAGGCTAGAATTATAACTCTGCTGCACGTCTGTGTTCCAGAATAGGATGGGGGGGAGACGGGACTGCTGGAGTAATCCGAAAAGTGGCTCCAGCTCTACAGGAGCATGCCTGAGATTCCAAATGAGTCACCAGGGGAGCATCTTTTAGTGTGGTCTTATCTTCCACGGGACATGTGGTCGACACACAAACATCAGTCGGTGTATTCTGGAGACATGCTGCTCAAAGAGAGAGTATGTTTTTCTGGTGTTGTCTGGGTCCTGTGGACAATGCATGCTGAGAAGTGCTCACCACCGACAGCCACATTTAGGAAGGGCGTGGAGTTGGCATGAAAGATAAGGGAGTGGACACTGCCTTCGCTTCACATTCTGGCTAAAAACAGTAAAGACATTGTTACATTTTTAGACTGTAAAGGTCTTTAGACAAAAAAGATGAGAAGCATGGTATATATTCATTCAGCTTCATTGCCTTCTGCTATACAATAACAAACACTGACCTGTCTGAGTACACAAATATCAAAATGGCACTGTAGTTTTAGATAGAATACATATTTTGTCATACAGAGAGATTCAAAATGATTTGACGATAACACTAAGACCCTGCTTTAAGATGATGCCGTAGTGTCGAAGTTGGACTGCCTTATTCCATCATGACAGTATAAAGAATATATAAATGCTGAGTAAGCGAACAGTGCCAAAAATGTCAGACATAATCATAAACATTTTACCCAGGTCCAGCAGCCAGAACTTGCAGTTGTGCGAGTGTCCTCCCCGTGCTGAATCCATAGTGCAAAAAGGGTATAGTGACACTAAAGCCTGGATTCCATGGGCCATGTCAGTCAAATATCAAGCCTCTGGAAGTCCGACTTGAAGCGATCCCTTACAGCATCTCCACAGGTCAATTTAAATTCAAAGGCTAGTTCTTTCCTTATATGTGTGGACTTGAGTATGTGAAATCAAGACAGAGGAAAAATAAAAAGTCCAATGCAGCATGAGACAGTTTCTCTTTCCCTCCCGCCCTCCCTCCCTCACTGATTCCCTCGTGAGTGGGTTGCTATAAGGACATTGGGTGAGCCTCCGCTATGTGTGTCCAAGAGAATGTCTGGAAACATGTTGTGCATCTACCATACTACCCTGAGGAGGTACACCTACTCAGTTAGAGGGGGCGGGTGCATATTTCACAGGCATGAGGGATGCACAAAGGTTGCGCACGACGCCTTGAAACAAATATAGATTCAGTTATGAAATCATCAAGTGCAGTCAAAAGTAAACATGCAGTCACAAACTTTCTTTTGCAACTAAAAATCACATATTCCATTCATCGAGCCATTCATTTTCTATACCTCATTAGGGTCACGGGTTCGCTGGAGCCTATCCCAGCTGACATTCTGGATTGGTCAAGATTTAGGCAACATTCACACCTAAGGACAATACAGTATAGAGTAGGGGTCTCAAACTCAATTCACCTGGTTGCCGGTGAAAGCATAGAGTCGGGCTGAGGTTGGACCACATTAAGTACTCACTTAACAATCGCGTTTTAACCACATGACAACATGTTTTAAACGACTTCTACCAGCAGCTGAAGTGACCCTGAGATAGGGTACACCTGAAGTCATTTTAAACGTAACATTAAATGAAAAAAAACTTTATATTTTGAGACTGTTGAGTTGCCCAGGAAATTGTCAGAGATAGTTCCGCTTGCTTACAGGAAGTTGCTCTTTGGGTTTTCCTTTGTGTTTGTCAATTTTGTGTTTGAAACATTATTGTAGTGTCTAGAGTGATTCAAGATTGTCATAATATATTCAAATATTAGCCTCCTTGTTGCACAGGCCACAATTACACTAAACTATTAAGTTAAGTAGAGGGCCATTAAATTTGGGCCTTTGGGCTGCAAAAGGGCCAGGAGTATACGAAACAAAATTAAGGTATACAAAAAAAATAAACATTTTTATGTTCCAAACATTTAGATGGGTAAAATCAGTAAAATAAATAATATCTGTAGAAATTAGAGACCCCTGTTATAAGGACCATCATTTTACATGGTTTATCTCATTTTGGATTGTGCATGAGAGAACATGCAAACTTTAAAAAGAAATACCCAAAACAGATTCGAACCTTTGATCTATTGATTGTGAGCCCAAAATGCTAACAACACATCAAACTTGCTGACAACCACTCATCTACCCTATAGACCAGGGGTGGGCAATTAATTTTTACTGGGGGCCGCATGAGCAACCCGAGCACTGCTGGAGGGCCACACCGACAATATTTCAATTAAATTTTGCTTAAATTATTTTTGATATACCGTAAGATAAAAAATAATAATATTTTCATTTAACCTAACTTATCTTTATACAAAATCAGATGGCTTTTGATGCTTTTATTTTGAACACTTTCTTACACAACACTTCCTGATGTATAATACCATGCAAAAATTTCAATTTCTGTCACTTTATCCTGCATCCTCTTTGTTGTGAACGTAGCACGCCTGTAAGGTGATTGGCGAAGAAGGAGGAAGCTGTTGGGAGGTTGCTGTTGCGGAAATGAGGAGTGAGGATAGATGTGCGTGTGGAAAGAGCGACATAAGTTGAGCTGTGTTAGTATAGGTTGCTCAATAAAAGTTTAAAAAGAGCGTCAGACTTGGTGTGCACTTCTTCTGGACTCTACAATTGATGTCAGAAGTGGGATGAAATGCCTCCCAGTTCGCCTTGCCATCAAACCTGGGAGTCTTCATTGAGGGCGGAATTCCCCCATGGCAAGCAGCGTGAGCTGCACCTGTAGACACTGCCTCTCTCTCTCTCTCTCTCTCTCTCTCTCTCTCTCTCTCTCTCTCTCACTCTCTCTCTCTCTCTCTCTGCGGCGAGCTCCTCACGTGGCACGTACCTCTCGATGACGTAGCAGGCTGCGCACACAATTAAGCAGTGCAGTATGCGCAAAGTTTTACTTCTGCCACCAATTGTAGCATCCATAAGAAGTGCACACCAAGTCTGACGCCCTTTTTAAATTTTTATTGAGCAAGCTATACTAACACAGCTCAACTTATCTCGTTCCTTCCACACGCACATCTATCCTCACTCCTCATTTACGCAACTCAAGAAGACAACATCAACTTCAGCAGGTCGTTACACTATATTCTTTAAACACAGCAACATGTGTACCACAAATTAAGCACATGGCTTTACCTTTACTTGGCAGTCCATGTCTTGTTGAAAACACGCCATTCGTCATCACCTTTTCTTTTTTTAGCGTCTCGGGGATAACCGGGCGGACCGGGCATCACTTGTCGCTGTGCGCCTTCACTAACAGGACATACGCCCATAAATAACACTTTTCAAAATAAAAGCAGCACAGTTGTATTGCACGCACGACATAGATGTTTTTTTTTATTTATTTTGTCATTTGTGATTGCCGCTGCGCGCACGAGCATACGTCCACACGGAAGTCATACAAATAACGCTTTTCAAAACAAAAGCAGCACCGTTGTATTGCACACTCGAGATAGATACTTTTTAAAATTTATTTTGTAATTTATGATTGGCCTCACGCGGGCCGGACAGGGACGTACAAAGGGCCGGATGCAGCCCGCGGGCCGCAGAATGCCCAGGTCTGCTATAGACCTTTAATAGATTTCAACACCTTTAAGTGCTTGTGCACAAGTTGCACATCTAAAAGCCACCCTATACATTGTAAACATAGCGTTACCTGACCTCTAAAAAAGTTGAATTATGAAAACTTCAGAAGAATACCATTTGTTGAATACTTAATAGACTTTAACATAAATATGAAGTCTAAAAAATGGTTGAGAAACTATTTTTTAAACACACAGTTATTTATTTCTGAGAGAATTGCAAATTATGGTGCAAGAACTACCTTTGTTTTTCTGTCCTTCTGGGACTTTTAATTGACAATTATTCTGTGCTTCCAGGAATTGGGGAGATTTTACCCTAATCCCTGAAACGGTCACATTTCTGCAACTCTGAACAAAGTGGCCTACATGGTGGTCAGCAAACACAAAGGAATGATGAAGCAGCAAAGACCTTTTGTCATTCTTGTCTACTAATGGCTGCATAAAACATGCAAACAGTGCAAGCAATGAAAAGCAGACTAAAAAACAAGACCTTCTGCTAGCACAATAAATAAAGATGAGAACTTGTAAAATGAGCATTCTCACCTTCCCTTGCTGCATAAGGAAAATGCTCAGCTAATTCCCAAGCTGTGATTTCCAACATTGAATAGATAAACACAGCCTCTTCATATGAAGGCTGCCAAAACAATATTTGTATGCCACATCGCCATAGAAACAAGCTCTCCTGCACTTTACTTCTGCACTTTTAAGATTATAGAGATGCTTTGATGGTTAGATTTGTGAATATTTATGTTACTACTTAACGCGGTGCAGGTGCTGACATGAGAGACATCCAAGAATGCTTAGGCTTAGCGGCCTGTCAAACAAGAAAGCACTGTTCCCATCAGACATTAAACTTCAGTATGGTATGCATTCTTTGCAGTAACAAAAATGGAATGGGAAAGATACAAAAAAGACAAATAACTGTCTTCTTCTTGCATTTGGAATGTTGGGTTTTAACTACAGTATAGCAGATTGGATCAGGCCAAGGGTTGCGCGATAAACTAAACAAAATACAATATATATAAGATAAATGTGGCTGATGATTGAACTTTTAATACTATCCTCATATTGGGATAATACATTTTGATGCCACACTTTAGCCGTGTCTCGCAAATTTGACAGCAACAAGCGGACGACCGCGTCCTCATTGCAATGTAGCGTCTTCATTAGCGAGCCAACTAACGGCTAACTAATCCTCGCCTCCGTGGCGGGGAAAAAAGTGAGTTTCTTACAAGTACAACACTGGAGATCAAGGAATAACGTGCTACACTACATACATTATGGTGTAGGAGGATACAATATCCCATGCTAACTGCTAAACTAAATCTATTGAATGTAAACCGTGGGGGGCGGATCAATACAAATATCAACAGTAGCGATACCAAGCATAGTATCAGTATATAGGCGATACTACAGTGATTAGATTTCTTATTTGACAAAATGTTTTTTTTCTTTTATTGTTCATTAACTCTGGACATCAGTTTATGAACACAGGTTGGCTTCAAGGACACAAACCAAATGATTTAAATCAGAGCCAAAAGTTGTTTTTGCCAATGTTTAGTTATTTTGATCTAATTATTTGCTCAAAATATTGTATGTAATAAAAGGAAATAATTACATTATTTGAATAATTAGTTGATACAGTATTGTTACACAGCTATCCTATTTTTTTCTGATAATATTTGTGAACAAAAATTTAATTATTCAATGATCTTGATCATTTTGAAGGATACCAAATTTGTAGTGTAGCCCCAATCTAATGTAAAGTAGTAACCAACAAAAGAATACGTGCCTAATACATTTTAACAGAAGTGTAGATAGAACATGTTACAACAAAAAGTAACCATCCATCCATTTTCTACCGCTTGTCCCTTTCGGGGTCGCGGGGGGTGCTGGAGTCTATCTCAGCTGCACTCGGGCGGAAGGCAGGGTACACCCTGGACAAGTTGCCACCTCATCACAGGGCCAACACAGATAGACAGACAACTTTCACACTCACATTCACACACTAGGGTCAATTTAGTGTTGCCAATTAACCTGTCCCTGGGTGTATGTTTTTGGAGGTTACCACATATGTCAGCATTTGTAACCCATTCTGGAAAGGTTCTATTATAGTTTTTTTTTATGCCAAATATATATTGTGATATACAAACCCCGTTTCCATATGAGTTGGGAAATTGTGTTAGATGTAAATATAAACGGAATACAATGATTTGCAAATCCTTTTCAACCCATATTCAATTGAATGCACTACAAAGACAACATATTCGATGTTCAAACTCATAAACTTTATTTTTTTTTTGCAAATAATAAACTTAGAATTTCATGGCTGCAACACGTGCCACAGTAGTTGGGAAAGTGCATGTTTACCACTGTGTTACATGGCCTTTCCTTTTAACAACACTCAGTAAACGTTTGGGAACTGAGGAGACACATTTTTGAAGCTTCTCAGGTGGAATTCTTTCCCATTCTTGCTTGATGTACAGCTTAAAATTGTTCAACAGTCCGGGGGTCTCCGTTGTGGTATTTTAGGGTTCATAATGCGCCACACATTTTCAATGGGAGACAGGTCTGGCCTACAGGCAGGCCAGTCTAGTACCCGCACTCTTTTACTATGAAGCCACGTTGATGTAACACGTGGCTTGGCATTGTCTTGCTGAAATAAGCAGGGGCGTCCATGATAACATTGCTTGGATGGCAACATAATAAATGATAAATGGGTTATACTTGTATAGCGCCACGCCGTCCCAAAACCTGTATGTACCTTTCAGCATTAATGGCGCCTTCACAGATGTGTAAGTTACCCATGTCTTGGGCACTAATACACCCCCATACCATCACACATGCTGGCTTTTCAACTTTGCGCCTTTAACAATCCGGATGGTTCTTTTCCTCTTTGGTCCGGAGGACACAACGTCCACTGTTTCCAAAAACAATTTGAAATGCGGACTCGTCAGACCACAGAACACTTTTCCACTTTGTATCAGTCCATCTTAGATGAGCTCAGGCCCAGCGAAGCCGACGGCGTTTCTGGGTGTTGTTGATAAACGGTTTTCGCCTTGCATAGGAGAGTTTTAACTTGCACTTACAGATGTAGCGACCAACTGTAGTGGGTTTTTGAAGTGTTCCTGAGCCCACGTGGTGATATCCTTTACACACTGAGGGATCGAAGGTCACGGGCTTAGCTGCTTACGTGCAGTGATTTCTCCAGATTCTCTGAACCCTTTGATGATATTACGGACCGTAGATGGTGAAATCCCTAAATTCCTTGCAATAGCTGGTTGAGAAAGGTTTTTCTTAAACTGTTCAACAATTTTCTCACGCATTTGTTGACAAAGTGGTGACCCTCGCCCCATCCTTGTTTGCGAATGACTGAGCATTTCATGGAATCTACTTTTATACCCAATCATGGCACCCACCTGTTCCCAATTTGCCTGTTCACCTGTGGGATGTTCCAAATAAGTGTTTGATGAGCATTCCTCAACTTTATCAGTATTTATTGCCACCTTTCCAAAACTTCTTTGTCACGTGTTGCTGGCATCAAATTCTAAAGTTAATGATTATTTGCAAAAAAAAAAAAAGTTTATCAGTTTGAACATCAAATATGTTGTCTTTGTAGCATATTCAACTGAATATGGGTTGAAAATGATTTGCAAATCATTGTATTACGTTTATATTTACATCTAACACAATTTCCCAACTCCTATGGAAACGGGGTTTGTATATGCTGAAATATATATAGCAATAGAGATTTTAGGCCATATTGGCCATCAGTAATCAGGCCCTTTCCTTTAGTTGTATTATTTGCCTGGTTGTCGATTATTCCCCATTTTTGAATAGTGTATGATAACTTTGTATTCATGTAGTCGATGCAGCTTTCACCAACTGGCCAAGATATGAGAGGGTGTAAATCAAAGCGGTAACAATCCAGATGATTGTTTACAGTTCTAAACTACAAACTATTATTAGTATCAGTGACATCCAACTTTTTATTGGCCATATAGTGCCACTGAATGTGTCCATCAAGATCTCTGTCTTCAAAGACATTATATTCAAAATTCAAGACGAAAGGAAAGCCTTCCCCTACCTTTGTGGTTGAAGAGACCCTCCATCTCCATGGAGGACCTGGAGTGTGCAATACAGAGCATGGAGCAGGGGACAATGCCCTCTTGGGCAGGTGAGCGGTCTGTAGTCCGTACCAGACACCAGTCCGGCCTATCATGGATTCGCTCCAGAACCTCCACTGTCTGTCCTCGTCGAACTGTCAGCTCCCCACTGCTGCCACCATTGGTGGCCACAAAGTCATGGATGACCACAGTCAGCTCGCAACCCCCTGACAGCTGAAAAGAAAGGAACATATATATTTTTTAATTCAACTATAGTCTGATGTTTAGGCTTACATAAAGTTATCATTTCCACCATTTGCTCTCCAGATATCAGGCTGGAGAGTAATCAGAATGGTGGATTCAGTTTTTATATACAATGCACTTTCTGACAAGATTATGTAAAATGACAAACACATACATAAAATACATGTATGTGGAGTATGAGGTTTCAATATAATGCAAATGCATGGTTAATGTGGTAGTTAGGCTCGGAACATAAAAAACAAAACAAAACAAAAAACCCAGATTATGAACCCTTCATTCTGCAAACCAAAAACCAAATAAAAGATGCTTTTTTGTACGAACCTGGTCTGCGTGTACGAACATTTCATCTACCCATTGTGTGTCCTGCAGCGCAGTCATTTTGTGTCCGGGCTGACCGATCTCCTGTCAGCACAATAGTGTGTTGTGTTGCTACTGTGCTACGTTGTGTGCCTCTTAAGTGTTTTTTAGTTAAAAAAAAATCTGGTATTACTAGCTCAATATGAGTCCAATGAAAGCAATGGACAAGCCTTGTGTTGTTTGAAACATGGAAATATCCACAGTATTGGCGGCACTGCCTCCCCTACCTCTTCATCCCCTCCACTGCAAGCCAAGAAGATTAAATAACAAGGCAAACTGGATTTTAAAAAAATGTCTAATTATTGTAGCAACCTGGCTGTTAAAGTTAAAGAGTTGTGTGATTTCAAACTGTGAGTGCACCAGAGGGCTAGTGACAGTGTGTGTGTGCGAACAGTTCAGCTAGTTGTTGTTGCTTTGACTTTGGTATTAAATAGAATTGATCCATGCCCTTGTGTCCTTGAGCAAGACACTTCACCCACTTTTCTCCCAGTGCCACTCACACTGTTGTATGAATGATTGTGACAAACAAGATTCAATAGGACTTTTCTGGATTTATAAAGGTTAAAAAAAAGGAATTTATTCGAATTGCAATGTATCTAATTAAAAATTCTAATTGAACACCATGTAGGGTGGAGCCCATTCAATTAAAATTTTCACATCAATTCAATTTTAATTCTAAATTTGAATTGAAATGGTTTTGATACACACACTTTGCTAACCTTTATTCCAAATCCAATTTTGATTAAAACTGTTGACATTTGATATGTTAATTATTGTGGTGTTGTTTGCAGTGGTACACTCCTTCTTAAGGAGAGGTGTTTCTAATAATTCAATGACCTGTTTAGCCACATGAAAGGAACAATATTGGAAAGTTGTTATTATGATGCAGTTCATTGTAATCGACTAGCCCAATGTATAAACATAGTGTTCAATTAAAATGACAGTACAATACAATCAAATACCTAAGCAGCAACATATTAAGTGCATGCCAGATTTACCAATGCGTACATGATCACTGCGTAAATGTTACATTACCAATTTAATTTGCAACATACCCTCTGGTAGTGTGGTAACGCCAGCGCACTGAGAAGCTGAGAAACAGGATGGGCGATTCTTTCCTCCAATTTCTCCATTGTTTTCCACTCCCTCATTGTGAGAAATGTCCAAAAACGTCCAAAACTCTGACAGCAATAATGACCCTATGAACCACTATACAACTATCTAAATGAAACTAAGATGGTCATTTGAATAGTCTAAGCAAGCTAAAAGAGTAAAATAAAAACTTCTCCATTTCAACTGGTAAAACAAAGGTCCTAATCAAATCCAGATCAATTCAGTACAGTAGATCCAACACTGCCTATCAACTATCCTCTTGAAGTCAGACTATTATTATTTAGGCAACAAAAATATACCAGAAATTCAGTGGAAAAAACATTCATCTACAATCTCTCTATTTGGGAAGTCTCGAATGGAGTGAAAGCGGTGAAGACTTAAAAAGGTTGTTTCCTGTCTGGCATAGAGGCGAGCATCCTCCGCGAGTGGGAGGCTGAAGCAGCTGACACACAAGTCAGTCACTAAAGCGGATGCACACAGGAACACGAGCCCTCGCATACAAAAAAAAAATACACAAACACGCCAGTGTCACGGCCTCCTGAATGAAAGGTTTCACACAGAATCCTCACACAGCCAGAGAGATAAAGATGCATTCAAAGCTGGGAGATGACCCGGAATATCTATTTGAATGTGCAACAGCACACATTTAAATGATGTATTCATTTTTAATTCTAAAACAACTAAACACTTAATAATGTTCAGCACCAATTAGTTCAACTATCCTGCCTTACACAAGTGGGTACACTAGGGAGAGGAGCCTGGCTTCAATTCACGGTTTGACTGGAGAGTAAAGAAATATTCTTCTGCACAAGTGTGCATGAGCGTGTTAGGTTTGCTCATACTGAGCGTGGGAGGACAAGCCTTCTGTGGTGCTATTACCAGATATAACTAGAGTCGGCTGTCCTTGTGCTCGGTGAAACTCTCCGACACACACACATTGCATGAAATCTCTGTCAGATGGACTGTCACACAACACTTCCACAGGAAACATGTTGTAAAGAGATGATCACATGTGAGAAATCTGCAGGGATCACAAGCTATAATATGATTAGTGAATGAAAAGGATCCAGAATAGAATACTGTTATTTTGTAGGCTTGCCCATAATCTAACAGTGCATCTGTGGACATCAAATGATTTTGTGGAGGAACAACTTGGGAGTTGAATTTAAACTGTAAACCTAAATATGATGATAGAATGTTAAAAAGAGAGATTTGGGTCGACCTTAAAGGTGCTTCGAGTGGTGGGTAAATGACATCTCAGTGAGTGTGTGGCACACTCAATAGCTGCATTGACACGGCACTGATAATGTGTTAAGCGTTTCATAATTTGCATCCTACATCTGCTTGGTTAACCCTCTGGGGAGATTCACTTTTAATTATCTTCAAAACCAAACTGGAGTTTTAAGGGAGTAAAAGCATTTTGGATTCAATACACGTTAGTCCTAAACAAAAATATCAAACATGACATTTTTTTTAAATGTTGACCCTTTTGAAGGCCTTTTGAGCCTGAAAAACTGTGACATCATTTGATCAAAAGCCCTTTAAAGGGTTAAAAAAAAGAAACATTTTGTGTTTGATATTTTTGTTTAGGGCTGAAGCTGATTAAAAGATTTGGCCAAAAAAAAGTAACAAAAAAAAAGGATCCAAAATGATTGTATGCTCTCTGAAAAATGAAATAATTGTATATCCTGTTTGGCATTGAGGTATTGTGCAATAACTGCTGGTGTATCGCACACCTGTGAAAGAATTGGAGATTGAAATTAAAAAATTGAGCCCTCTTAGGAAACACAATGTATAATGGAGTAATACAACAAACATACAGCACAAAAATACAGCACACATTTAATTGTTAGGACAAAAAAGTCATAATTTGTCCACTGAGGGTTCAAATAACGTAAATGTATTTAACCTGCAAATAAAATTAATATTTAGCAAATACAGTATATCATTTTTTTAAACGAATAGCTGAGCAGATAGGAATAGGAGCTAGATATTAAACATTTACCTTATTTGGCGCTATGCAATTGCTATTAAAATTATCACACATTACGACATTTTTAATAATATTTAATATCTGTCACTACACTAACTTCAGAACTGTATACATATATATTGTCAGCCGTCAGTCTACCCCAGGGCAGCTGTGGCTATGAAAGTAGCTTACCACCACCAGGTGTGAATGAATGATGGGTTCTACATGTAAAGCGAGTTTGGGTACTTAAAAAAGCGCTATATAAATCCCAGGTATTATTGTATATACATTGTGTGTGTATATATATATGTATTATATTATATATCTATATAATAATATGTTAGTACAGTATGCACATACAGTATATGTACACGTATATATGTGTGTAGGCTGTATATGTTTGTGTGTGTATATATTGTGAAATTATAAACATTAATCAAGTTGGTGCTCTAAGCAAAATGACAACTGCTGATAAAACTACATTTTTCAAGCCACTGATGAAAATGAAATAATTTTAGTTGTTAAAAACTGCAAGACGAAGATGTCTGCTGACTGGAATGGACTGGACATGTCAGTATTAAAATAAATTATTGAATGTGTTGTCGAACCAATCACTTACAGTACATTTGTAATCTTTCTTTACAATCGGGTGTTTTTCCAGAAGGAAAAAAGACTGCAAAAGTGATTCCTATTTACAAGGCTGGTGATAAACAGGAATTCACTAATTATAGACCCATTTACATTCTGTCACAGTTTTCTAAGATTTTGGAGAATACATTCCATAAAAGACTATTCAATTATATAGAAAATAAAAAATATTCTTTGTGAACAGCAGTATGGTTTTAGACCCAAAGGACTACTACCTTAACATTAGTGGACCTTGTACAAAAAATATCAAATGCCATAGACAATAAACAATATGCTGTTATAAGGGTTCCTAGATCTCACCAAAGCTTTTGATACAGTGAATCATGAATTGCGACTCAAAAAATTATACGGATAGGGGATTAGAGGAGAGGCCTTTTCTTGGCTCCAGACTTTGTGAAGAACAGATCCCAGTATGTCCACATCAATGGCACTGATTCCCAGCTGCTGACAGTGACCTCTGTTGGGTCCTTTTTTGTCCCTTATGTATACTAACGATCTTTGTTTAGTTTCAAAAATATAACATTTGATTTTATTTGCTGATGACACCAAAATACTTGTTGTGGTAACAACCTAGAAGCATTAATAGATAGAGTGAAAAAATAACTGTTATTGTTAAAAAAGTGTTTCGATAAAATAAGTTAACTCTCGATTTAAACAAAACTAAATGTATACTGTTTAGAAAATTGTGCCATTGATGTATGTAGAAATTTGAAAATAAATGATACTGAGACAGAAAGAGTGAATTAAATAACATTTCTTGGAGTGCTTATACAAAATGAGCTCAGTTGGAAGCCCCATATAAACTATATCAAGGCAAGGCTATGTAAATCTCTTGCAATAAAATCTAAAATCAAAGAACTGTTCAATGAGAAAAACCTATATATATTATACTGTTCCCTGGTTCTCCCTTACAAGACCTATGGCCTAGAAGTGTGGGGAAACACTTATAAAACCAATCTTAATCCAATTAGTATCATTCAAGAAAGAGTGATCCGCATTGTCAATAACATGGTTTAGAGGGCACATACAAATGACCTTTTCATTCAATTAAAAGCACTAAAATTGAAGGATTTGGTTGACTTTAAGACAGCATACGTTATGTATAACATAAACAATAACAAGTTACCAGTGTATATTCAGGGTTTGTTTAAAAAACGAGACTGTGTTTATAATTTCCGAAAGAAAGAAATGAAAAAAAAAAAACATACGTGAGAACGAGTGCAAAGCAGCATTGTGTGTCTTTTGTTGGGATTAATGTATGGACTAAGTTAGACCAAGAGTTAAAAGATGGTAAAACTTTAATAAAATATAAAATTATTTTGAAGAAAACAATTATACAAAAATATGTTGAGAATAGATGCTAAGAATGTAAAATTAACATGATGGAACTTTTCTTTATTTTAATTTTAACTTTTGTGATTAATAGAAAACAAAATAATGTACAACTCCATGCATAAGACATTGGTAGTCTTTTCTGTTTCTGTTTTGTAAATACACTGGAATAAGTGTAATAAGCTTTAGCTTCTGCCTATTCCATTTCAGACTACCGGTATATGTTTGTTAAAAAAATGTCCTGTCTTTATCTGTCAAATGTTTAAATGTCTGAATAAATTAAACTTGAAACTTAAAACATGCAGCTGTCTTTCGGCCTCCAGTTGAATTCTTTAGCCCAATGAAGCCTGCAAATAAAAAAGTTAACGAACCCCTGCACTAAACTATGAAGTTAAGTAGAGGGGCACAACATATGGGCCTGTGGTTGGCAAATGGCTCAGGGACCACGCGTTTTAGACCACTGATTTAGATCAATGACGGCGATGAAAACTGAAGCCAAACGAGGCACGTCACTCTTACGACTTCATTTAGTGCGAGCTGTCACTTGTGAGTCGAAAGAAGCGCTTCTTCTTGAAGTGACACACACGTGGAGGTCTGGATGGACATGGTGTTTCATAAAGCATCAATGTTTCAGTATCATTTGACCCGTCACTAGGTGCAACTGTAATTGGAACAATTGTGCAACAACCTCCTGAAAGAGATTTTGGTAAACTACTTTGAATCCGTTATATAGAGCATGGCGGTGTGTTTCTCTACCTTATCACTGTCCAGTGTGTTCTGGGATGTCCGTGAGGCGATTGAGATGGTGTCAGGTTGACTGCTTGCATCTCCTTGGCTGTCTAGCTCCTCCCCATCCCTGCATGTGGATAAACCCAAATAGTTTCATTGCATTGCTCGTTTTATTAAAACATAGTCCAGCTGTGGTAATGGGAGAAAACGGTTGCTATTTTACTGCCCGTTGTCATAATGAGCATGACAAACAAGTGGCGCGCTGTTAGCCTACCGTCTGCCTTTATGTTTGGCTGTGGTGGCTTTCGGGATATGAATGGGCTCCTTCAGAGCACCCCGCAGATGGACCGTTCGCTCCTGAATGACCTCGCGAATGTGTTTGATCCAGTCCTGCTTGTTTTCAATGCTTGAAGCCTGAAAGAGAGCATCAGCTTAAGTCAATTACAGATTAAAGCATACACACCTGGAAAATTCAGCCATTTGTAAACATACAGAACAACTAAATATTTTCAGTTTTCAGCTTTCTTTAGAAAGTCATTTATTGTCAGCGTCCAATTAACAGTCAGTGACACATCCCCATCTCCCTCCTTCACTTTGACACCAGCAACTCTGAAGCTGCAATGTCATGTTACATAAGGAGCAGGTTTTCATTGTCATCACAAGTTACGCAATGAAACAGACACCCGGCGCACTGACGGTAAATATATAGACTGGAAGATTCAGGGAAAAGACACGACAAACAAATATGAACACAGTCACAGATCCTGCATGCTGTATATAATTTATTCTTATACAGTGTGCAAACTATCTAGTTTGTATGATAATGATGCAGCAAATGTGATGCTACTGTAACAAAGCAGAAAATAACTGGAAGCAGTGGACTGAAGACATAAAGGTACTCATGGTCTGCTTCGCCAAGTTGGCTACACGCTCGATCATGTTTTTGATTATTATTTTTTTTAAATTCAATAGATATAACCTACTTCTTTTTTTCCAGCACTGTCCTTCACACTCACTTTCTTCTATCCTATGGTTAAAAACAAAGTCGATCTCTAGCTTTAAAGTACCAGTAGAGTGGAAAAACAAGTTGCTTTTATATTGAAGGTATTGTCATATATATCTGTTTTAGGACACTAAAAGACTTCCAAAGATTGCAAATAAATAGATATAATCAAAATAGTATCAATCTCACAGAAAACCCCGAGCCATTTTGAGGGTTAATGAGCAAGCCAGTCACGTGATCCGTGACGTAGCATTAGGAACCAAAGATCCCTTCCCCATCAACAACAATGCTAATCAAGCAAACTTTGTGAGAGACAACAATGATTACACACATTAAGAGTGTTACTAAAACGGCCTTCTTTCATCTCCGTAATATCGCTAAAATTCGTTCCATTTTGTCCACAAGCGATGCTGAGATCATTATACATGCGTTCGTTACATCTCGTCTCGATTACTGTAACGTTTTATTTTCGGGCCTCCCTATGTTAAAAGATTACAGTTGGTACAAAATGCGGCTGCTAGACTTTTGACAAAAACAAGAAAGTTTGATCATATTACGCCTATACTGGCTCACCTGCACTGGCTTCCTGTGCACCTAAGATGCGACTTTAAGGTTTTACTACTTACGTATAAAATACTACACGGTCAAGCTCCTGCCTATCTTGCCGATTGTATTGTACCATATGTCCCGGCAAGGAATCTGCGTTCAAAGAACTCCGGCTTATTAGTGATTCCCAGAGCCCAAAAAAGTCTGCGGGCTATAGAGCGTTTTCTATTCGGGCTCCAATACTATGGAATGCCCTCCCGGTAAAAGTTAGAGATGCTACCTCAGTAGAAGCATTTAAGTCTCATCTTAAAACTCATTTGTATACTCTAGCCTTTAAATAGACTCCCTTTTTAGACCAGTTGATCTGCCGTTTCTTTTCTTTTCTTCTCTACTCTGCTCCCAACCTGGGGTGGACCGCTAGCCTGTGCATCGGATGGGGACATCTCTACGCTGCTGACCCGTCTCCGCTCGGGATGGTTCCTGCTGGCCCCACTATGGACTGGACTTTCGCTGATGTGTTGGACTTTCACAATATTATGTCAGACCCACTCGACATCCATTGCTTTACCCACATATGCGGTCCTCTCCAAGGTTTCTCATAGTCATTCACATTGACGTCCCACTGGGGTGAGTTTTCCTTGCCCGTATGTGGGCTCTGTACCGAGGATGTCGTTGTGGCTTGTACAGCCCTTTGAGACACTTGTGATTTAGGGCTATATAAATAAACATTGATTGATTGATTGATTGATTACTTGGAGTAAAATGATGATCCTGAACCTTAAATCTTTGAGCCAGAACACAAGGAGGATGGGCAATAAGTTTTAGAAGCTTGGTGCTAAACGGATGCAGCATTATTGAAACACTGTAGTATTAGCAGCATTGCTAGATGTGAAACTAGGGTTGCCAACCGTCCCTTGAAAAACGGAATCGTCCCGTATTTAGTAACATAAGACCATTATCAATCAAAAACCATTATCAATCAAAAACCATTATCAATCAGTATAAATACCGGAAGAAAACAGACGAGAACACAAAAGCAAAGGCCAAATCAATCACCACGCTGATAGTGGTGAAAATTTGCTACCCAACGCTACTCAGCATGCGCATCAAAATAACCATAGCAATTAAGGTAAAAAAGGTTGCTATATTGTGGATATTTTTTAGCATTATTTTACATACCAGGAAATAAACCAAAACAAAGACGGTACAAACCTTGATTAACCTAAAATGCATAGCTGGTTGTTTGTCTATACCAGTAGTTCTCAAGCTTTTTTCACCAAGTATCACCTCAGAAAACACTTGGCTCTCCAAGTACCACCATAAAGACCAACATTAAAATACAGTAGCATACAGTAGAAGGCAGAGGTTTTATTTATCAAGTATATTGTAACATTGCACACAGTTTGAACAGTCACAGTGGGTTTGAATACAGGAAAATAAAACTGTAACATTACAAAATTTAATTAAGTGATTCTTTGGTGTACCACCGTTTGAGAATCACTGGTCTATACTGTATGGTGACAGAATGAATGTCATCAAGTATTTTGATAACCTTATATACTGTATGAATAATAATGAAAACTACAAAAGCAGTTGTTCCAGGATCTATTTCAGACATTTTCTGAAAATTGTATCCAAATCAGTCCATTAGTTATATTGATAACTATTGGATTACGCAAATGGCTGCATTTTTCTTATGAGGTAGCACATATTCGTGGAACACTGGCCCTGCCAAAAAGGTGTCTATTTTTTTTTTCTCAGGAAGTTGGCAACCCCATACTAAACATACAAACTAAAATAAAATAAACCATAATAAAACAAACACCTACTGTACAATTTCCACTCTCGCTGGGATGGCGACCAACGGGATGCTCACATAATCCCGTTTAGATGAAGATTCAATCGAAATCCTCACAAAGGGTTAAAAAAAAGTTGCTGCAGCTAGCGTCTTTTTCGCTATCTAGGGTGATGTCAAAGTCGAACAGCCTCTCTGTCCATGGCCACATTTGTCTACTCCAAGGTGAGAAATGCATGAATTATAATCTAGATATTACTTTTAGCAAGTTTGAGGTGAAGCAAAAGTAGCCGCCGGTTTAGTGTGTCAACAATAGCAGCGTAAGATAGCATTAGCTCACACCTATGAATGAGCCTCTAAAATAAGCTGTTTGCATTAGCGATTAAAATAACAATATCACTCATATTTGGTTAATTTTCAGGTCACTACATGTAAAAGGAGTATTGTTTGCGGTTTCTGGATGTTTTTAGAGAGTTTTATGGGCGCAATAGAGGACCCTCGATGTGTTGACTCAATTTATTTATGATTTCAAATGCATAAAAAAAAATACAAGCATATGTGTTCTTGTCTTACATAAGGATTGGGATTGGTAAACACCACATATATTTCCAATTTTTGCGCATTTCCAGTATGACTGATCTGCTGATATGGTCAGAGTGCATAAGCGGTACTCCAGTGATGTATAAACTATGGAAATTGCCGAAGATATTTGGAGCGAGATATTCAAACTGGCGGACTGAATTTGTGGCATTTTGTGATGTTTAGACGGTATTTTCACATACTTTCCGGATGGTAAATACAATTGGATAGGGTTTAATAGATACAATGAAACACAATTAAGCATATAAATTCAACATGTTTTCCACTCTACTGGTACTTTAAGATAATGCTAGAAAGTAAGACCAGATGTGTAACTCTAGCATTTGCTATGTCGACTAATAGCGGCGATGCTTGTACTTCAATTTTTTGCTTGCAACTTAAAGTATACCAGACAGCTCTCTCAAAATAGTCTCAAATTGGGACACTCTTAAGTTGAGGTACCACTGTACTGTATATGAGAATTCTACTAATACTGCACCTTGAGCACGATCTTGTTGTCCGAGGTCGGAGTTCTACCCACCCAGAGGGCAAACTTACAAGGGTCGCCCTCTACATGTTCTGTCACTCCAAGCTCTGACGTCTGAGAAAAGGAACATCACACATACAAATACATTGAAGTGAAAACCACAATGACCCAGCGACTAGGGATGTGTACCTTTGACATTTGAATCAAGTAAGTAATTTGTAAGTATTACTGTATATAGTAGACTTTAGACTTTGCATGCAGTTACAATTCCAAGACGTTCACAGTGTATAGGCTAAGGTGGGTTATCTAGTCAGGGAGTACTGTTTTGTTGCACCCTATAAAGTGTCCATATTGTATTTATTGTACTTATTGGACAAAAAGTAATGTGTAACGTGCAACTTAGTTGTAGTTTTCTTTACCAAATTTCAAGTTGTTGAAATCACCATGTAAAACGGCTAATCAGTATGTACATGGCAAAGTCATAGATTAGCATCAAGCTAGCTCACTTTGGAAAAGTGAAGAATTACTATAAATTTGAGCTTTTTCTGTCAGGCATACTTGCTCTGTTGGCGTTGAAAATTGTAGCATTACCTAGAGTCAGTCCAACTGAGTCCTCTCTGAATGCTATTTGACTGCTTGTTTGCCCACCAAGTGTTTGAGGTGGCTGAGTCTGCAACCGGACGTGACGTCACGTGCAACATCCATCCATCCATCCATCCATTTTCTGCCGCTTGTCCCTTTCGGGGTCGCGGGGGGTGCTGGAGCCTATCTCAGCTGCACATGGGCGGAAGGCGGGGTAAACCCTGGACAAGTCGCCACCTCATCGCAGGGCCAACACAGATAGACAGACAACATTCACACTCACATTCACACACTAGGGCCAATTTAGTGTTGCCAATCAACCTATCCCCAGGTGCATGTTTTTGGAGGTGGGAGGAAGCCGGAGTACCCGGACGGAACCCACGGAGTCACGGGGAGAACATGCAAACTCCACACAGAAAGATCCCGAGCCCGGGATTGAACTCAGGACTACTCAGGACCTTCGTATTGGGAGGCACATGCACTAACCCCTGTTCCACCTTGCCACCCGTCACGTGCAACAAAGGTATCGAAATACGGCATTGTTTAATTTTATGTGAATCGATAACCGCTCGTATTGACGGAATTCGGTCGGAGCCTATAAAAGTATCAAATTCGGTACCCATCCCTATTAGCAACTAACTGAAACTATGTAGTCTAAGCATGAAACTGCGTATCACTTACAAACAGTTTGCTCTTGTAGAGGTACTTGCTGTGTCCATTTGAATCTTTCACTTCTTTACTTAAAACCAGCGACATTTCAAAGAGGAAAAGGTGGCGGTCACGACCCTTTCGGATGAGTGTTTTGGGATCCCAAACTTGGAAGGACTCCTGAAGAATGAGTTCTCCTTGGGAGTCAAGGTTCCCATCAAACCCTGAAAGTAGTAAGACAAAAGAGAGTTGGATTCTTTCTTTCTTAGAGTTTGTGCAAGTATGTGGGTGGCCAGTTGCCTGCTGAGTCACACTTGAGTCATTTGTGTTCAATCACCGTGACGCCATTTCAGGGAGAGAAATTGCATTTCTTTATTTCTTTTATGTGACATTTTGTTCACTTTAGGAAATGAATCATATTTAAAAACAAAGAAAAGTGCATTGTCACTACCCTCTTTTTTTTTTTTAAAAGAGTCATAATAGAAAAAGTACAAAACCCAAAACCAGTGAAGTTGGCACGTTGTGTAATTTGTAAATAAAAACAGAATACAATGATTTGCAAATCCTTTTCAACTTATATTCAATTGAATATACTGCAAAGACAAGATATTTAATGTTCGAACTGAGAAACTTAATTTTTTTTTGGCCAATATACATGAACTTAATGGCAGCAACACATTGCAAAATAGTTGGCACAGAGGCATGTTTACCACTGTGTTACATGGCCTTTCCTTTTAACAACACTCAGTAAACGTTTGGGAACTGAGGAAACCAATTTTTGAAGCTTTTCAGGTGGAATTCTTGCCCATTCTTGCTTGATGTACAGCTTAAGTTGTTCAACAGTCCGGGGTCTCCGTTGTGGTATTTTAGGATTCATAATGCGCCACACATTTTCAATGGGAGACAGATGGTGAAATCCCTAAATTCATTGCAATAGCTTGTTGAGAAATGTTGTTCTTAAACTGTTCGACAATTTGCTCACGTATTTGTTCACAAATTGTTTGTAAATGACTGAGCCTTTCATGGAAGATGCTTTTATATCCAGTCATGGCAGCCACCTGTTCCAAATTAGCCTGTTCACCTGTGGGATGTTCCAAATACGTTTTTGATGAGAATTCCTCAACTTTCTCAGTCGTTTTTGCCACTTGTGCCAGCTTTTTTGAAACATGTTGCAGGCATCAAATTCCAAACGAGCTAATATTTGCAAAAAATAAAGTTTTCCAGATCGAACGTTAAGAATCTTATCTTTGCAGTCTATTTAATTGAATATAGGTTGAAAAGGATTAGACAATCATTGTATTCTGTTTTTATCTACGATTCACACAACGTGCCATCTTCACAGGTTTTGGGTTTTGTAGATACATTTGTGTGTGTTTCAACCAACCATCCAACATTGAGAGGTGCATGGCATCATTGGCTCTCTTGGGGACACTCAGCATCACCTCCAGACCATCCTTGATCTCACCTTTTCCTTCCTCACAGCATGTCAATAGCTCCTAAAACATAAAACAGAGGTGGTAGTTCAAATAAATATGTTTATATGTTGTAAGGCCAAGGTTCCCATAACAGTGGTATGCAAATTGTCATTGGGGTACGTGAATAAAAAAATTAAAACAGCGTAACTACATTGGTGTCTGAGAGCCTATTTGCCTACTTAATGTACGCAGTGTATTTGAACGCCTCATCATGTGAACAATGCAGGGAGCACAGACACGCAAATAAACATAGAGAAATGAGACAGACCAAGTTGTTTTAATATTCTGTATGGGTTATATGAACAAATATGCAAGTTTGATGGATAGTATTAGGAGTGTTTAAACTTAAATATTCATGTTGTGTACTAAATTAGAGCTGGTCTTCTTACCTGGTGCTGTGACAGATTAGCAGGGACACTACAGGCATAATTGGGGCCTTAAGCAGAATTTTATTTGGAGACCCCCTGTCCCCCACCTTCCTAATTACAAAATGTTTTCACATATTTTTTATTCATATGAAACCATTTTTTGACTTTTTTATCAAACAAATGCATGTTTGATACTAAAACTAAAACAACTTAATGGGAAATAAATTACTATTATTATTTTTTTTCAGTGCAGAATTAAAATTTCAGCATCATTAAAACATATACCGGTATTTATAAACCTTAGTACAAGTACTTCTACCAGGATTTGAACTCAGTACCTTCTGCTTTATGAGATAAGCAATATTACACTGTGCCACTAGAGCATTATATTCTTATCAATGACAGGAATATGTTTGCAGTATTAGTATTAGCAGTATAAATCATTATTTGACATTTAACATGCACTTTTTCAAGCAAAACAGGGCCTCCAATTGATTGTGGAGCCCTACGCATAGCGCATGTTTGGTGTTTAAGGGCAGTGTGCCCTGCTCATTACATTTTCTCAATTATGAGGCTGAATTTTGTTTCTTGACTGAATGCACCGATTGGTGTGCAGTTGCTTATGTTCATCATTTTGCTGTTTACCTGCGGAAGTTTACCACTGAAAATTAATATGTTTTTGTACTGGTGAATTTCCTTTGCTACGGTGTGTTTTAAGTGAAAAAATAATGTTGTACTAAAGGCGTATTATTATGTAGAAACCAAGCACACTTATTTAAAAAAAAACTGTGGATTTTTGGAGCAATGATTAAAAAATTAAAAAATCAATACAGAGGATGTCATCATCAAACAATACTGTTTCTCTGTGCATTAACAACGTGGTAGCGGATGTTTTAAAACATTTAAACAGCGCATACGTGCCTGTGAATGTATGCACTACAGTTGGATAAGTAAACAGTAATATGGCAGCCCTGACACATGTCCTGGTGTGTGCGTACCTTCAGGGCAATTAAGAAGGACATGGTCTTCTGTAAAGATTTCCTTTTCCTGATTTTTTACACAATAAATAATTTATTACGTCAAACTGTTAAGAGATAATTTGGAGTAAGATGTGTTATTGTTAGCCTACAGACACTTTTTTTTTAAATGTGCAGGAGTAGAAGATACATTGATTTATGTCAAATATTTGAAAGTGTACAGACTTTGAAAAGTTGTAAGATGGAGTAGTGTACATTTTGTTTGTTCTACCTTTAGAAGCAGCTGGTACTTAGTTATTCTTTGCACTGGTTTGATCAAGTAAGAGGAGATCGAGTTGGCGAGACGATGCCTTTGCTGAATTTCCTGTAAAGCCATAAAAGAAAAAAGATCTGTCAAGTCCTTATAGTCATCATTTGTCTCATTATGTTACAGCAAACATGGCTTTTATAGAACATGTTTATGACATTTAAAATCATACTTTAAAGTTACACAACTTACATCAAAATATGGGCCAGCATGCTCCAAAATGAGCTGAGTGGAGTCAGGCTTGTTCTTACAGTAGTTCACATACATCTGAAACTTGTCAGCCTGAGTGGGAGAAAAACAGACCTAAGATAAAAGTCTTGGAAAAATGTTTTAACACGTTACAGATCCACCATCGATTATTTTTTTCCACTCCATGTACAACACATGTGCTCAAGCACGTAACCAAGTTTCTTAATTTAGCATGTATGACTTGTATAAAATAACAAAAGAGAGGGAAACATGATAAATCCCACTGTGTTTTTCCTGCCTTTGAAAGGGCAAATTGCAGCAGTATGTATGAAAACTGCACTTCCTAAAAGAAATATAAAAAAACCTGTTTAGGATCTTCTAAATTTATGTTTTTACATAATGAGACCCCTCTCGACGTGAAATACAAAAAGTAATAAATAATAATTTAGGCCTTCTTATGCTTGAAAATGCCTAATTTAAGCCAAAAATACATAGAATATGCTTAAAGAAAACAAAAATGCAATATGGTGAAACCGCAAACTTTGAAGTGAGACGCAGCAAAGGACAACTGGATTCAGACTGAAAAAAAGTAGGAGCTATCATGTCATATTTTAGTGATAAATGAATGCAAACTCATCCACCTGGAACAAGCGCTTAAAGGTAATATTGTGCAAGTAATGCGCTGTAGGTAGGCACACTTTTCAAACTTTATTGCTAACTCTAACCCACCAACAGGAGCCCCTAAAGTACAACACCAACAACACAGCACTAATCACAATCAGGGTGAGCTAGGTGCATTCACAAGCCCCAGAATTGTGAGAGTCAACTTTACAACACAACCACTTCTTTTTTTGCACATTCATTGCTGGTTTTGCTGCAGTAATAATGACAACTTTTATACATTTTATTTCTTATTTTTTAATGTATAACTTTATTATCATTTTACTTATATTGTTGAAACATTTTAATTATTAGTTTGTCCAACCGAAATGTCACAAAACTCTGAACGAATAAAAAGGCTTTTTTTTTTTAAATAAATGTGATTGTTTTCCATTTTTTAGATACAAGTTGGAGCACCGTTTTAAAATTACAATTTGGAAAAGAAACCAACTAATGACGAATCTAGCGTTATTCGAGACTTTTGGAGATTCTCACATGAATCTGTATCGCTCTTCTTACCGAGAGCATATTCCTCTTTCAAAGCACTCACAGATGTCTAAGTCTTGTTTGTAATATTTAAAAAACGACATAAAGAAGCAACAGAAAAAAGTTTCTTCGAGCTCTAAAATTTTTTGTTGTTCACTGTTTGTCTCCCCCACAATATTAATCCTTAGCTTACAGCATTTTTTACAATTACATGCACACATGTCATGGCCAATTATGCACACTAGATAATGGCGTAATTTATCAGTATCAATCGGTACTACCCCTGCAACCTACACCCAAAAAACAGATTGCAGTACTGTGGGAAACACGGTACAGTATTTTTCATGATGAGAAAAATGTAGCATCTTTATGTTTGAGCTTCATATAAATATTAAAATATAAACATTTAAATCACAACTCACCCAGGTGACGAAACAATGACCCACATCTTCTGGAAGCTGCTCGTACTTTTCCAACTCCTTCAGGAAGATACTGTGCAGAAACAGACCAATGATCGGCTCTTGTCTTTGTTAAACTGTATATCTATATTCTTTATCACATCTATCAGTAATAATACAGCTCTACTGACTTGTGATGGAACTCATAGAGATCCTGCATGTTCCCAAAGATGATATGCTCTTTGTTGACGATCCCTGGAGGAATCTCCTCCACACCGCTGGTCATCTCCCACAGGTAAGTCTTTGTGTCAGAGCATAGTTTAGTCACATATATCGTAATTAAACCATAATTATTTATTTTTTTTACAATATATTCATTCTCTATGTTTTTATTTATTTAAGAAATACTGTTACATAAATAAGAAACTGTATACTAACAGACTAAGCAGTAGAAAATAAATGAATGATTAATTGTTCCAGGGCTCCCCCTACAGTTGTTAAGTTGTATTTCACTTTCACAGTAAATAACAGTGGTAAAGTACATACACATGTTCAGTGGTATATCAGAATCAGCTTTATTGGCCAAGTATGTTGTGTACTTGTTAACTGATCATATGTGTGTGAAATGGTTTCACCCCTAAAATGTGTGATGCAGGGTCACAATCACTGGTTTGTCATATAATGTTGTTATATAGAAATACATGCTGGAAAAGGAATCATACTCAATAGTATTGATATATCTGAAGATGTAATGAGGTGACTGAAATAATATACTGGTGACCGGCCTTACATCCATGCACTCTCTTAGGTCTCTGACGTAGGCTTTCTCGGTTTGGATCAACTCGGCCATTATAAACCTGAAAGGAATTGGCAAACACATTTTCTTTTATCATTGCCATAGCTAAAAAAAATCTGTTCAAAACATACAGTATTGCATATGGCTTATGGGTAAGTCAACCTAATTAAACATACTACCATATTACCTTCTCTGGATAATCAAATTTTAGGATAACGTGTCAACAAAACTAAAAATGCAGATACAAAGATTAATAGAAAGGCACTAGGAAGAGCGAAGACCTCTGCCAAAGTTGACACATTGTGGTCTGCATGTTAACACAAAGGAATCCCTGACAGAGATCAGTTGAAAGCAATTGTATTCACATTGTTACATGTACAAAAGTGAAAGTGCATTCACAAAATATAATGTGTGGCACTGTTCCGTGACACTGCAACCGTGCAACTTTCTAAAAAACTGTATTTACAGCTTCTTTTTAAATGGACCCTCGGCATACAGTACAGTAATTCATTATTAATGACATGTGTTATTAGGTGTACAACTAATTTGCTTTGCCGGATATAACACAAAGCTTAGCTCTCTATGTTTTGTTCAGAATTATCTTAGCATGTATCGACCTACAGTACATTGGATTGGTTTCAGTATTTCTAAAGCATAAAAAGCTTCAAAGTGGCTCCCTGCCTGATTAATATTTTTAATCATGCAAGCTCTCGATATTTTTTTCTCCTGATTTATAGTCTTTCTGGTTAATTTCCAGGTTGGGTCTCAAAGAGGCACTTGTCGGTAGATTTTCAGCAAACTAAAACGAGCAGCGCTACAAAGTGACTACTATGTTATTGTGGATATTGTGGTAGAGTGGGGATGAGACCATAACCATTCTAAATTCCTAAATTCGAAATGTTGCTGCAAAAGTTCATGGATTCTTGTTTTGCACGCGCCTTCACACAAATACAAATAAAATATATTATTATTATGGCACCCGCGGTTATAATACTCAGTTGTGGATATAGATGGGTACCAAACTCAGTACTTTTATAGGCACTGACCGATTACCGTTGGTACTACCGGGTATCGATTAACGTAAAATCCAACTGTGCCACAATTCCATACCTTTGTTGCACGTGACGTCAGGTCTGGTTGGATACTTGGCCGGCTCAAACAAATCGCCCGGAAACAAGCACTCAAGCAGCACTGAGCCTCTAGGTAATGTTACAATTTTCAATGCCGACAAAGCGAGTATACCTGATAGAAAACACTACACATACAGTTTGGTGCCACTATTCAAAATGCATTGGCTCGTTGCTAATTTACATTGGATTTGCCACAGACATGCTACTGATTAGCATTAATGATTTTACATGGCGATTTCAACACCTCCAAATTTGGTAACAAAAACTACAACTAAGAAGCACGTTACAATCACACAGCTGAAGTGTCATAAGAACAAAACTTAAACGATAAACACTTTTTAGGGTGCAAGAAAAGACTAGATTCAGCTTAATGGCAAAGACTAGGCAACACACCGACATAGTCTATACCAGGGGTGTCACACTCATTTTAGATCTGGGGCCACAAGGAGAAAAATCTACTCCCAAGTGGGCCGGACTGGTATAATCACGGCACAATAACTTAAAAATAAAGACAACTTCAGATTGTTTTCTTTGTTTAAAAAAAGAACAAGCACGTTCTGAAATTGTACAAATCATATTGGTGTTGTTTTTTTTTACAGTTACATGTTGCGGTTAATAGTATTCTATCTTTATTTTCTGAATAAATTATGTGATAATGTTCATCAGTCAACTCATTGGTGTTAATTTTAAATCTATCAAGATAAAAAAATTATATCAAAATCCAATTACAGGATGTTATTTATGTAGTTTGATCATTTTCCTCGACTGATGTACTAACATCATGTGGTTTATTTTGTACATATGTAGCATAATCTACAAAGATACAAAGAATTGCTATTGCTACATCTAGTGGACACATTTAGAACAGCAGTTGTAAATGTGTCCACTAGATGTCGCAATAGCAATTATTGTTTTATGTTAATTTTTATACTTAGCAAACTCCTCCAGCGGGCCGGATAAATCTTGTTTGCGAGCCTGATCCGGCCCTTGGGCCGTACGTTTGACACCCCTGGTCTATGTACTAATGATATCTAACATCTTGAGATTGTAACTGCATGAAAAGTTTACTATATTATACTTCCAGATGAGATTCAGAAGTGTAAAAAATCAAGATGTAACAACTGGAGAGCACACTTTTTATAATCAGCTCACTGTTAATTGTTAAATAAAAAAAATGATTTTATTATTAAACACATTATTAGTTATTATTAACACATGACCGCACAAACAATCACCGAAAATTGTTACCGCTGTGTACCAATATAAGTTCCCAGGTCCCGTGAATTGGAATTGTATTGATTCAAATGTTAAAGGTACCCATCCCTAGTTGTGACCGACTTTGTTAGAGAACAATTACCTGAATAATTATATTGTTATTGTAACAAATCACTACTTTGCATCAGTGTCATAGAATAAATCCTTCTGAGAAAAGTTTCTGATTAGAATAGAAATATAATTGAATTTATCGACATAAAGGGGGCATAACCTCAGTAAGATACTGATATTTATAAATAGATGTGTTTGCCATTGTCATCATAGGACGCCATCGGAACGTGTCACTCACTCTTTTCTCCTCGCCGACTTCCTCTTCTCCTCGTTGAGCTCATGAGCGGCATCTCTCAACTTGACCTCTGACCCCGGAGCGCTAGCTGGGATGATGTCCAGTTGAAGCTCTTTGCTCTGAAAAAACATGTGAGACTGTCACTATTATGTTGTGCACAATGGCCATGGCGGCCTTTCACCGGGCACCACACCTACAGTATGTGTAATACACACACTTTCTCTCAGCACCAGCTCATTAAAACAAACTGGAAGGAAATTAGATTTGGGACATGCAGCGTTTGAAACGTGATGTACAGTGTGATTAACAGCATGTTTTGGCCAAATGCTAGAGCTGATTATGGACAAAAACATCACACTCATCATTAATAAAGTTAATGAGAATGTATTTACTGGTGAACACTCACTGCTTTGTTGGAGTCAGAAGAAATGCCGAGCGCCGTTTCCAGGCAGGTCCTGTATTTGTCCATACGGAGAGAAAAGTCCCTGTAGCGCTTGTCCACGGAGGACACCCATTTCTTTATCTCTAGGGCATGGGCGTGGCCCTTGTCACAAAACCCATCAGCCAGCTGGATCAACAGCTTTACGCGCTCTTTGGTTTGCTGTCAATAGCGAGACATTTAGGGAGGGCACAGAGAGGTGCAAAGGTAGATGGACACATGGGGGGTGGGGGTGTTGAGTTAGGCATCAGTGATTGGCACACTAGCTTGTTCTCTAACACAATACCAGTGACACACAAAGTGGACACACAACAATATGTGACCCTGTGAATGGGCCTCCCAACTGAGTGCAGGAGTGTGCAAACACACTCACAACATATCATTACAAGCAGAATCCACCATAACATAGGCTACCTTATACCTTCACACTGCATGTGTTAAAGTCCGATCCTATTATACATGTGTCTAATGTGAACGTGCAGGTAAGGAGTCAGAGCCAAAATTAGCTGGACATTGACGTGAGCCGCTTCGGTGACGTACAGTATCAATAATCTATTGCAGGTGTTTAGTGCCACAATCACTACATGATAGTGGCGACTGGTCACTTCAATAGTTGACATCATGCTCCGCATGTGTTTGCTTGTCCTACTTTGATAAACTGAATTAACTCATGGATACAATTATACTTTGTCTTTGCTAAACTTATATTTAGAGGGGAGTCAACATGTCCTTTTTAATTTTAGTTCGGTTTAACGGTGTCATGGCCGTGTCCATTCAAAAGTTCATAGATATAGTTGCTAATTTAACATCGCTTCGAAGGCCGTCATTTTGACAGGTTTACGACCATATTTCTAAAACGACCATACTATTTAAGTTTATGTTGTAGCCAAACATTTTCCGTTAAGATATAATGTCTAAAGAACATCTGTTTTTTCAAAGTTCTTGCTCATTTATTGTGTTTTGTTTACTTTTTCAATCAATGCTGAAGCGGTATAGCAGTTTTGAATTGGCTTTAGTAGAAATTAGATTATTTTATTTCCCCTTGGACTGATCAACCTATTTTTTTTACCTTTTCATAAAATATTTAGACATAATCAGTAATATAAACACATGACTTTAAACATATTGGATTTAATTCCAGTTGTCAACATAGTATTTTTGTTTGTTGTTTAATACACGGTTATTTATAGTAAATGCAAATATTTACATACCTTAAAACTAAAAACTTAAATATTAATAATCCATCATTTCCTAATATACAATTATACATGTACTTATACAGCATTTTAGTTGGTTGTGTCTCTTATGCACACTTTCATGGTGCCATAGCCAAATCTACTTTTAGTTGCCAATAGTAATACAGTAAACGCTTGTTTATCGCTGTTAATTGGTTCGGGGCCTGGCCATGGTAAATACATTTTCGCGAAGTAAGAATTATTAATTATAAACTGCATATTTTCTTATAGCTGGAGCATAAAAAGCCTGTTTAAGACTTTCAAAATAGGTTTTTTTGAACATTATGAGAGCCCTGTAGACATTATATAACACCCACATAGTCACCTTCACAAGCCGCAAACTTCAAAGCGAAATGTGGCGAGGGACGAGCGTATTACAATACTCACTAGGCTGCAGTCAGCCCTATAGTCCCTGGCGTGTTACACAAGTAATGTAAATGAATTGCTACAGCACCCCCCGCAACCCCATAGGGGACAAGCTGTAGAAAATTGATGGATGGATGACCTGCAGTGTGAACATAGCCATAAAAACCCATAGTCACATATATACATGAGTGTAATTGGAAAACACCTTAGCTGTGATTTGGAAGTCTTCGTGCTCTTTCAGCAGCTCCTGTGTGTGGTGAATGCTGGAGCCGGTGGATGTGTGAGTGGACAGGTAAAACTCCCCTGTGTCATGGATCCACTCCAGTGCCTGTGCAAACCCCCAATCACAGGTTAGTATGCTTTCCTGTTTTATCATTTGACACATTCTTTAGTATCTTTTCTTAAAACAATAATATATCACATTTCACAATTACAATACAAAAAGAGACAGGATTTTAGCATGCAGTGAGTGGGAGGTGACGATGGGATTTTGTTTGTTTATGCTGTGTCACCTAAACACCACAGGAGGGAGCTATGTGTCCAACAGTTGAAGTGGTGCTCTGACAACATGATTGAATTCAACCAGATGGGAAAAAAATAAATCTTCTTTAATGAAAAAATATTCTGTGCATTTTTAGTTTGAGTGGTGTTCGATTACGTAATTCAACTCTCGCGGCTCAAGTTTTCTGTATTGCCTGCAGGACTAAATAAAGGATGTAATAAACATAGCGTGTGCAGTTTCAGGGCCATGTAATCATAGCCTTCTTCAAGACTGTCATTGTTTTAAATGTCTACCATCTTACGCTGCTTCCTGAATAAGACACATATCATTACAGCGAAAACAAAAACAATACTGAATTCTAAAAGAGAGACAAAATAAGATGGAGGCTGCATGCGTGCTGAGAAAGGTCAACATAACGATCCAATAGTTAACATGTAGAAGACGTAATTTATCAACTTTATTCAGTGAGAACACAATGTCATTTTCTGCTAAGTCAGATAATGCTTTTTAAGTGGGAGGTAACTAAATAAGAAAACTCACTTAAAGTGTAACTGTACTTTTTTGGGGGAATGTTGCCTATCATTCACAATCATTATGTAAAAGAAGAACACATATGTTTTCCTTTTTTTATGCAATCTAAATAGTAAATAAATGTGATCTAAAGTTCACTTACAATGGAGCCTATAGGAGTCGCTCTATTCTGACTACAAAGCCCTTAAAAAAACATCCAAACATCTCCAATAAGGTTTTGTATACATACTACAAGTATATATGTAATGTAGTAATGGGCACATTTATAATAACATTTAATATTTACGTATTTTACTCATTTTAAGCATACGCGGCACATTCATTTCCAAAACGCATCATGATGTTTACTTTTTTTTTTAACAACATCACTGATTACTACTCTTACTTTACAAGGTCTGCTGTCATTAGGATGCTGACTGATACCATCTTGTTATATTCCCGTTTAGATGAAGAATGACTCAAAATCCTCGCAAAGAAAAGTGGGTGAAACCAAGCGTCTTTTCGTGTCGTTCTCGACATTTCCGGGTCTAAATTAGCTGTCAAAGTGTACCGACATGTCGGAATACGTCGTCATTCTTCTATTGTCCAGGTGAGAGGCATCATTTATGATCTACAATAAACTTCCACAAGCAAGGAAGCAGCTTCCCACTGGATAATGTCAATATAGGAACACAAGATTGTGATCACGGCGCCGCTGTAAATACCCATTGACTCTGTTGTAAGAGGACTTTTATTGACATTTATTTACGAGTTACAATGCATTAAAAAAATATATACGTCGTCATGTCATTCATAATGATTGTGAATGATAGGCAAAATCCCCCCAAAAGTGCAGTTCCTCTTTAGGATGCTTGCACACATTCAGAACAAACACACACCTGCTTGGCGCTGCGTTCAAAGACTACATATTGCTGGCACTGATCCAGCCTTCGCTTTCTCATGGTCCAGAAGTGGAGCACTCTGTTTTCTCTCTGCAGCAACTCATTCAAGATATCTAGTAGGAAAAAAAGAGAACACTGATTATTATTATGCGGGAACATTCTAAACTTTTACAGTGGCTCTTTGAAACTCTAACCGTTTAGTGACAAAACCATGCAGAATGAGACATACATTTTTAAAAACAACATACGTACATACTGTATGTCCACGAGTTAACAAATAGCTGTATTTATCTAAGCAACTTAGTTAGTTCCATACTATTTTAACAATAATTATCCTGACTATTTTTTTAAACATAACCTGCATGGTCTGTAAAAGTTATAGGATTGTGAAAGCTCAACTCTGGAACGGTTTATAACAGTTTTTATTAAATTGGAACTTTAATTTACGAACACCTCATTATACGAGCTTTTCCATTTACGAAAGCACAGACCAAATATAAATGTGCTATGTTATACGAACCTTGTTTCCATATACCAACGTTTCATTCACTTATTGTGTTTCTGCAACGCAGCCTTTTTGTACCCGGTGTTCTGTCGATGTCTGCTCCCCAACGCTACGGAGCATGCGCACACATGCATATGACAATATACATATAGACAATCACAGAGTGAGAAAGCTCACATTGTATGTTAATACTCATCAAAAGCTCGAAAAAAAAGCAACTGCCTCGTGTGCCTCGCGTACAACTAGTGTAACTAGTGATTTTAAATTACGTTTCTTTCAACATATCTTTTGACCAGTAAGCATGTAGACAATTACAGCGTGGGAAAGTTCACAATGTATAATAACGGACAGTAAGCTTGTAGACAATTACAGCGTGAGAAAGCTACTGGTAGTTTGTTTTTCAAGGAAACAGCCACATTTGACGGAACACCAGCAGCACATCCATTGCGGGCAGGCATAGTGCTGCTGTTACCTACTGTGTAACTGCTTTTTTAAATATGTTTTTTTAATTTATTTTTTTTAGCTTTTATATAACATGTATGTAGTTTCGCTAGCTCAATATGAGTCCAAAGAAAGCAATGGACAAGCGCTGTGTGGTTTGAAACATTCAGCTAGTATCCACGTTTTTAACACTGCCTATCCCGACTTCCTACTCCCTTCTGCTGCATGCAAAGATTAACCGACGAGGTAAAGTGTTTTTTATTTTTTATTCCTAATTGGCGTGGCGAAGTTGGGAGAGTGGCCGTGCCAGCAATCTGAGGGTTACTGGTTCAATCCCCACCTTCTACCATCCTAGTCACGTCCGTTGTGTCCTTGAGCAAGACACTTCACCGTTGCTCCTGATGGGCCTGGTTAGCGCCGTGCATGGCAGCTTCCGCCATCAGTGTGTGAATGTGTATGTGTGAATGGGGGAAGGTGGAAATAGTGTCAAAGCGCTTTGAGTTCCTTAAAAAGGTAGAAAAGCGCTATACAAGTACAACCCATTTACCATTTTAATCATTCTATTAACCTGGCTGTTACAGATAAAAAATTGATTTTAAAATGTGAGTGTACAACAGGGCTAATGACAGTGTGTGTGTGTGTGTGTGTGTGTGTGTGTGTATATGTGTGTGTGTGTGTGTGTGCGTATGTGTGTGTGTATCGGCAGGGCGACAAAAGTTCAGCTAGTGTTTTTTTTTGGCTCTTATGCAATAGAAAGTAAATTCATCAACCCTGTATGTTTTGTTTGACATTCATTACTGTATAGCGCTTTATATTGTGTTTAAAGTGTACACACTTTTTACTAAAATATGGAGTTTTGTCAAGGCTGAAACCCAATATTCATGTTTATATTGTTTTTTATGGAAACATTTGCTTTAATAAACAAACTTTTCTATTAACGAACCCTGTTCAGGAACCAACTACACATTTGTAAATTCCACTGTACTTTTAAAGAGGAAAAAGGTTGAAAAGCATTGTTCATTAATTCATTGTTTGGAACCCTGAGAATCCACTGTAATTGTGTGAATGCCACAAGGAATTGACATGGTAAATGGTAAATGGGTTATACTTGTATAGCGCTTTTCTACCTTCAAGGTGTCCCAAAACGCTTTTGGCACATTCACCCATTCACACACACATTCACACACTGATGGCGGGAGCTGCCATGCAAGGCCCTAACCACGACCCATCAGGAGCAAGGGTGAAGTGTCTTGCTCAAGGACACAACGGACGCGACTAGGTTGGTAGAAGGTGGGGATTGAACCAGGAACCCTCAGGTTGCTGGCACGGCCACTCTCCCAACCGCACCACGCCGTCCCCCACTGTGCATTAAAAGTACACAGTGGCAGCATTCTTTGTATTTCATTGATAAGTCACTTCTGTATCATATACGCATTATATTGCTGATTATTTAAATATTCCTTAAAACTATCAATTTATTCAATTATTTTTTTATACAACATACTTGTGAAGCTTCAATCCCTGGAAGGGAGTTTTAGATTCACATAGCCAAACTCGTCGATTGGAGTAGTTTTGCATTGGCAAACTGCGAGGATCCTGCAGCGACATGTGATGCTGTCATGTCATTTAGGTTGACTTACGGATTGACGCACATGGTGTCATCATTTAGACAGGGGTGTCTTTATTTCCCCTATCAATGTAAGCTATGGTTTCAACTTTTCAGTAAATGTTAGCTTGTTTAAAAGTAAAGGTTTCATACAATCAGGTTACATATTTTATCTTAAACAAATTGATTCATCCCCACAATTAGCTGAAAACGTAGCACTGTTGCAGCACGTCATTTTCAACAGTTGCATCCCTCCCTTTCGGAGCCAAAGTTGGACACCAGATTGACCGTCAGGTTGTAGACCTCAGTAGATAAATACTTGCCTCTCACACCGTTGACTTCGGATTCAAATCCCGGAGGGTCGGAGTGTATGCCCACTTTTTTAGGTAATTATGCAGCTGTACACTTATGAGTCTTGTAGTGTAATTCTAACTACTACAAAATACATTTAACATTTCTTTATTCATACTAGGTTTCAGTACAGTTTCCGATCTTCAAGATTTAAACCATTTCAGTGTCAAACCGTTTTTACAATTAATTCTACATTACACTAGCATTTCAGTTGAGCTTCAGTTCTTCAATATTCAAACTATTCGTACTGTACATTCAAATTTACATTTTTGGTAAAACTTTAGTATGGCGAACATATTCACCATTAATTAGTTGCTTATTAAAGTAACAAATACTTAATTTAGAGTTTTTTGGACACTAGGGGAACATATAAGGGTTAGGGTTACTAATAAGCAATAATTCTGAGGTTATTGAGGGAAGACTCTTAGTTAATGGCTTAGTGGTTGTATAATAAGGCCATGCAGAATAAGGCATAAATAAGTACTTAATAATGACTAATTAAGAGCAAATATGTTACTAATTTGCATGTTAATAAGCAACTAATTAACGGTGTATATATGTCTTCCCCATACTAAAGTGTTACCAAATTTTTTTCTAAATTCATTCTACATTTTTTCAGCATTTCAATTCAGCTTCAGCATTGGGGCATTCACACGCAATTCCTACTGCAATTGTACAGATTCTCGATTGTATTAAAAATGGCCTGTAAACATTTATTTTCAGCTTTTAGTAAATGTATAAAAACAGCAACATTTGTTGTGAATAAATCCACTGAAGAAAAGCAAACTAGTGTGTCAACTTACTTTTGACCTGAGTCTCTGGAGCTTTGACGTGGGACAACATTCCAGGCATGTTAACACTGTTTCTGTGCAGGTACTTGAGGAAGACATCAGCATTGCGTCTGGCCAACGTGCAGGCCTAAATTAGCCACAAAGATAAGAGACTGACTCACTTACACAACACTACTTTAAATTCTGTAGTAGTGGCTAAAATAAATACACAGCATGATGTCACTTATTTGTTAATAACAGATTGTGAACCCTTCTCACCTTGAGAAAAGCTTCTTTCTGCTCCAGATGTTTACTGACCATGGGGGTGACATGATCCGACTCGCTGTTGGGGCCCAGTTTATCAGCACCACCACACCAGTCTTCTTCTCTCTTGTACTCCTGTTCCAAGCTTTCCAACACACTGCACACCTGAGATGTGCATGAAGTACATAAATCCTCATAAATCTGACTCTGCAGATGGAGGCTTTCCGTGCCTCTTAACGCTCAAATATTAATTCTCATAATCCATTTCCATCATCTCATTTCATACTCCCTCCAAAAGATTGTGTAACATCCTTAAACATCTGTTAACACGTGGGTGGGTTGGCATCGACACACACATGCACTAACACACACTCACCTGTTCAGAGGTCTTATAGAAGGCCACAGAAGCATTAACCAGCTTGAGTCTGTCCTCCATCTTCAGCATCAGCTGCTGCCAGTGGTCTGCCACCTTCAAGTCAAAAGTGCACAATTAAGCACTTTGTCAGCCGGAATGTTTCTCTAGAAATAAAAGTGTAAGAAGGACAGACCTTCTCTGCACAGTCGCGGATCATATCCATGTCATAATGGTTGGCCTGAAGAAGAGCCTCAGCCTTCTGCTGCACCTGAAGTGCACTCTGATGGGTTTTCTACAGGGGATATAGGAGAACAATGTTAGGTGTGTGACGCTACAAAAAGTGCTATTTAATTACTCCCAATACAAATATGGTGGAAAGGAAAGCACTATTTATTTATTAATTATGAAAACAGCCTGTTTTTTTTGTTCATCCCCATTAGCACCCGTTCCAGTGGTTGCTTGTCTTCCTGGGATCAACTTTGGCCTGTCATTGTTCTGATATCAATACCTCTTGATTTTTTGGGAAAACTTTTTTAATTTGTTCTGGTGACAGTCATCCCTTGCCAATTTTTATTAAAGCTAATTCTATAACATATTGAAGCATTGAAATGGCTCAATGAACTAAAAATAAAACACATAATTACTACAATAGCATTGACCACGAGAGGAGGCCATAACAATCTGTGTGCACTGCTTAGTATCGTGGCCACCATACATGTCAACCCTCCCGAATTTTCCGGGAGACTCCCGAATTTCAGTGCCTCTCCCGAAAATCTCCCGGGATAACCATTCTCCCGAATTTCTCCCGATTTTCAGCCGGACTTAAGGCACGCCCCCTCCAGGTTCGTGCGGACCTGAGTGAGGACAGCCTGTCGTCACGTCCGCTCTTTACTTCATACTTCAGAACCGACTCCCACACTTGCCGTCAGGGTGCACAATACAACGTTGGCCAACCAAAAAGTAACTTTTTGGTTGGCCAACGGTTTACGTTGTATTGCGCACCCTGACGGCAAGTGTGGGAGTCGGTTCTGAAGTGTGAAGTAAAGAGACGTAACTCCATCACCTCGCCTGGTTATTGACTCCAACCCAGAATATACCTACGCTCCTTCAAAGGCTATGCTACTGGCTGCAAAGCATTGCACTTTCAAACACAACAATGAGTAGAGAGGAGTGTTATGTGTGTATATGTGTAAATAAATGAACACTGAAATTCAAGTATTTATTTTATTTATATGTGTATATATATATACAATAAATATATATTTATATATAGCTAGAATTCACAGAAAGTCAAGTATTTATACTATTTATATATATATATATATATATATATATATATATATATATATATATATATATAGCTCGGTTGGTAGAGTGGCCGTGCCATCAACCTGAGGGTTGCAGGTTCGATTCCCGCTTCCGCCATCCTAGTCACTGCCGTTGTGTCCTTGGGCAAGATACTTTACCCACCTGCTCTCAGTGCCACCCACACTGGTTTAAATGTAACTTAGATATTGGGTTTTCACTATGTAAAGCGCTTTGAGTCACTAGAGAAAAGCGCTATATAAATATAATTCACTTCACTTCACTATATATATATATATATATATATATATATATATATAAGAAATACTTGAATTTAAGTCGATTCTAGCTATAAATATACTCCCCCCCCCGCTTAATTTTTACTAGGGCTGTCAAAGTTAAGGCGATAATAACGATTAATTTGATTTAAAAAATTAATCACTTGACAACCCTAATATATATATATATATATATATATATATATATATATATATATATATATATATATATATATATATATATATATATATATATATATATATATATATATATATATATATATATATATATACATATATATATATATATATATATATATATATATATATATATATATATATATATATATATATATATATATATATATATATATATATATATATATATATATATATATATATATATATATATATATATATATATATATACGTATATACAGTATATACAGAGGTCAACAAATGATGCTGGCTGAGTTCAACTGCAATTACCACAGATAAGTTAAACAATATGCCTTTTTCTAAATGGACAGCCACCGCATGAAGGACACCTAACATATGCAAGAACCTATAGTAGTACTGCAAGATGTCATTCATGTTGCCAACTACCGTCATAAAGATCAGCGCTGTCATCTGTAAAGGTAAATAAACGTGTTTGTTTAAACAACTGGTAAATAGTACACTATGTAAAGTTGTTTATGGATACAACATACATTTGCAACTGCAGACAGAAAAGGCAAAAATCAATTCAAAAATATACTTCATACTGTACTTTTGCTTGGTTTTTACCTCAATTGCGTGTTGAAATTGTTCATGCTCCTTCTGCAACAGCTCGGCCTCTTGTAATGAACTGGCCGTGATCAGCCCGGCGTTCAGCATGGACTCACCATTCCGGATCCAACCCAGCACCTAAAATGCACACACAAAGTGGCAACATGAATACAATCTCTAGTGAATGACACTTATATGTTAATAAACATACATAAAGGATATACATTCACACAGTAACATACAGTCACAGGCCCTTCATTAGAATCCAAAATACTGCCTGTATAAATAAAATATAGTTTTATTATATTATTTTATTTTTATTATAATTAAACGCATGTGCATTGTTTTATCATACTGACAGGCATTTAAACACTACTGCAAACTATAACCACAATAATACATATACTGTTCACTTAATACACTTCATCAGCATCACTCAAAATGTTTTGTAGAGGTAGAATTTTGGGCATCTCTCTTGGATTGGATCTCATTCAATTGTGCAGGTTTAGCAAATGTGACCATGCATCGAGCGTCCTAGAAGTCCGTATTTTCTTGCATACTATCAATGTTTGCACCAGTTGTACATCACAAACCCATCCACCTTCTACCGCTTGTCCCTTTTGGGGTCGCGGGGGGTGCTGGAGCCTATCCCAGCTGCACTCGGGCAGAAGGCGGGGTACACCCTGGACAAGTCGCTACCTCATCGTAGATACAAAACAATAAAAACACATGATTTTTCTCTCACTGACTCAACGTGCACACCTGCTGTGCGGGTGATGCTCCGAATGAGACTGCCAGAAAAATCGATGATGTAACACAAGATTAGATGCCTGCGTCTCTCTTAAATTGCAAAACCTTTCTTTGAGTGAGCTAACCCCTCTCCAACTTCAGTAGCAATATTGGGAAGAGTTTCAAAAATGGTGTGTTGTGTAAACACAACTAACAACAGAAAATATCTTGAAGAATCCAAAGCTGCAGAGGTAACAGTGTGGGTCACAACGGTATCACACTTGAGCATCAAATCACATTTGTGATCCTCTTGTCATTGTGATGCCAGTGCATCATCAAGAGAGTTTTGCTGTGTTAATCTGGGTGCAATTTATTTTGCTTTCATTAGAATGTTGGCTGTGATGCAGCTAATAAGGCCTTGCTCTGAATGATTATCCATCAATGTAATAAACATTGCATTCTTGTCATGTTGACAATTTACTTAACACATGAATAAATGTATCTATCTACTTCTAATCCACATAATGTTCATTGTGACCGTCTTATTCGTATTAGTTTTCCAAAAACTTTGTCTACAATATTATTTGAGGGGCTGATCAACTAAGATCCTAAATAACAATTGTTAAATAGTATGTGTAAACAATACATTAGCACATACTATTAGTAGGTGTGTTGTAGGTGATCTACTAAGACCGCATGCACAATTAATAACAAATGCAAAAGTGGTGCAGACCGCCTTATTTAACTGAGGATATTGTATGTACTGCCAGCTATCACTATGGAATCATGCTCCAGTCTGTGGTGTTTTGCAATGTTGTGGAACATGCGGCATTCATTTTCAGTTTGCTACACCTTTTCTCGGCTACAAAGAAGCGCTCCTCCAACTTTCCTTGGTTCGACGGAATCCATTTTAAAGCACGTCGAAAGTTTACTCTGGAAAATGTCGGCACTGATCCAGATACAAGAAAATGCTGCGTTGCAAGAGTTTTTTTTCCATATACCGTAGGAGATATTTAAATTTGTTTTGTTGCATGCTGGCTCCAAATCAGACCTTAAGTCATCCAGAAGCTTGAAAATTGCATTGCTGGGATAGACAATATGTCTATTATTATTATTTCTGATTGTCCAAATATGTTGACACAACACAAAAGATTCTCTCTCTCTGCATCGTTCTTGCCACAATGGATGTCAGTTTAGTACATCTGATCACCTACAAGAAGTGATGATAAAAGAAAAACATACTGGGATGGTTTTCTGCACAATTTGCCCTAAAAGCAAAGAAGAACATTTGCGAGGTCAAAGATCAGTGAAGTTGGGCAGTAGCAGCTGACAAACAAGCTCTCTCTCTCTCTCTCTCTCTCATGTCAAAAGTGTTTGATGGGGTTGATTCAAAGGTTCTTAAGTTTTTGCACACCAGATGTACCCAAGCATGCCTTTATGGACATGGCTTTGCCTGCTGGGGCAGAAAAAGCCTTTCCTGAAAAGTAAGAAATCTAAAGCTTACCATGGTAACGTAATATTTAATATTTAAGTCCATATAGTGCTGCTCTCATGGCCTTACTCCACATCTAATCATAGACTACAGTACAGTACTTGACCCTTCTCACTGCCTCTAAATCAAGAATAATACAAAAACTAGAGACAGAGGAGAAACATTGGCGAGAGGTGAGTCATCAGTGCATGGTCGTGTACAGACAGAAAAGCCTTTTAGCTGCTGTGACATCATGTTAAGCTGTGGCAAAACATGTTATTAAAATCGTGTGAACACCCAAATGCCCGCCTCCGTAACACATCGCCAAACCACACAGCCTTTTTTATCCAAATTTTCAAGTGTCAAACTCTCTGAAAAGGTGTAAGGTTGTCCTAAATGCCTTTAAGTAGGAATGTTTCCAACAACATTTTCTGCATCCGATCCCGATCTGATTTTTCGGCATGAGTTCTTTGACAATAAATCATACAACTGCAAACATTTTATAGCAAGTAACATTTTTGTGAAGCTTATCTTATTAAATTTAGAATTGGCTAGTATTGATGTAAATCCAATGCTTTGTTAAAATAGTGCTACAGAATGTTACATACAGTTTTTGGAACAAAATTAGGTGGATAGTGCACAATAAATAAACAAAAGCATAAACTACTATTGGCTTCCATTTAAATCATTTGGGCTTTGCCCTCAAATCCTTCCTCTATCTACAGCAGTGATAGGCAAACTGCGGCCCGTGGGCCACATCCGTTCCGTTGGTGTTTTTAACCCGGCCCGCCAAATATTTTAACAGAATTGAGCAAAGATCTCTGTTTTTAGAATTTCCACAACAAAATTGATACTAGACTTCCATGTGAAAAGGGTGATCAACAACACTGCTCCCACTAAAAGACAATGTAAGTGTTAACCCTTTAATACCATTTTTATGTTTCTTTGATGTTCTGATTTGACATTGTTGAAAATGTATGTATTATGATTAAAATAGCCCATGTTTGAGAAGCTTACTCTTAATTCCAATAGATATGATATACTTTGAAATACATCATGTGCTCGCCCGGCCCGTCTGTCAAATTTCAAAAGCTAATGTGGCCCATTAGCCAAAAAGTTTGCCCACCCCTGATCTAGAGACTTACTCACTGAGTTTGTGAAAAAATAATAAAAATGACTACAAATTTATGTTGTAATGATAATAAGTACAAGAAAAGAAAATTACCGATGTAATCACTTTAGTATGGTTTATATACTCATACTACACTAGGTATCGATAGTATCGACATCTGGATCAATCACCCCTACTTTACATTGAAGCTTTAGCGGTTAGCTTCTTGTGTCCTCCCGCTCAGTGTGTTTGTGTAGCATGCTTAGCCATTTCTTTCTATCTAGTCCTCCAGTGATAAAGGTACTTAAGATAAGCTTTGTTTATTTTCTACTATTGTGGTGAGGATTAGTATCTTAGAAAGGGCTTTGCAATGTGGATAGACGACACGTTCGTTGCAGCTCGCTCTCATATTCCAGTCGGTGTTCTGTCAGGACGCGCACCTTCCTGGAATTTATGCGACTTCTGCATGTGGATAGCAAGGAATATGGAAGTGTAATATTGTCTCCCTGAGTGTGCATCCCTTTCATGCAAGTACAATCTTTAGCCATGCAAACACGAGGACACAGCTCCGGCAATGAATGGCTGGCCTCGCAGCTCATCAGCCGATTGTTGTTTAGTTAAAAAAGGCTGATATCTGCCCATGATCCGATCTCATCATTGGGATCGGGCATCTGTACCTTTAAGATTAGTGTGTCATCGCCTACCCCCTTCATATTTGAGCATGTACCTGTTTGACCTCAGCCTGGAGGTGTCTCAACTGGACACACTGCTCCAAATGTCGCCGGTGCTGCTCAGCCACCACATCCAGCTCCTGCTGCTTCTCATGGAGAAACTCCAGGAGATCCTGAACCCGAGTGGCCATGTCCACATCTCGGTCACATAAGAGTTCTACGCCTGAACAATACACAGATAACATGGCATACTTTTGTCAGTAATAATTCACATTTGATTTCAGTGATTATCAATTTATTGACAGCTCGTTTATTATAGAATGTAAATGGAAAAATATATATGGATTGTGAATAGTCGTATCATATTCTGAAACTGGGCACGTTATACTTTGTATATGTATACTGCCAAGCAAGGGTTTTATCCAAAATGTTCCCTTTACAAAGACAACAATGCAATAATTTACAAGATCAACAACAAATGGGTGGTAACAGACTTTACATCCATCCATCCATTTTCTACCGCTGGTCCCTTTTGGGGTGGAGGGGGGGTCGCTGGAGCCTATCTCAGCTGCATTCGTGCGGTAGGCGGGGTACACCCTGGACAAGTCGCCACCTCATCACAGGGCCAACACAGATAGACAGACAACATTCATACTCACGTTCACACACTAGAGCCAATTTAGTGTTGCCAATCAACCTATCCCCAGGTGTATGTCTTTGGAGGTGGGAGGAAGCCGGAGTACCCGGAGGGAACCCACGCAGTCATGGGGAGAACATGCAAACTCCACACAGAAAGATCCCGAGCGCAGGATCGAACCCAGGACCTTCGTATTGTGAGGCAGACGCACTAACCCCATCTCCCACCGTGCTGTTTACAATTGTAAAATATTTTTTATATTGCAAATGGATGGATGAATGGTAAATAAATATTGATCGATTGGAAAAAAATAATCTGTTTAAATTGTCATCTTTTTTCATTGCAGCATTCATTGGTGGAGCATGACTATTAATGGTAAAAAAAAGTTTTTTTGTGCCTTATTATTCCTAAAAAATTATTACCTCTGCATTTAACACAGCTATCACACACGAAGACAGCAGCTTTCAAGCCTCAAACGTCGGACTTGTATATCCAACGGTTCACTCACCTGATGCCTGGACCTCTGTGACGTACTGCAGTAGCTCCTGGCCTTGGTGGATGACGTCGAAGGTGAGGTTGTTCATGGTGAGTGCTTTGTCCGCGTGATGCTGCAGCCTCTGCTCAGCCAGCGTCAGGTCCTCTGTGTCAAAGTCACTCATCTGCTGGGACAACTCCTCGTTCCATGACTCCAGGTCAGAGATGATCTGAGAGCGGGAAAAATAAGAATGTGTGAAGGACAAGAGCGGCTCAAGCTGGGAACCATATTTGGAAACCTTTATTGTTCAAAATGGACATTACACGCCTCACTAGAGCCACTTCCCGTCAAAGCTGCTCTGAGTGAAAGACACTGACCAAAGGGACAAGTCGCCCAGCAAGTTTACGATCAGGCACGTGTACAGATAGACCCCTCGTGATGCAAAGAACCTGCCTTTTTGTCCTGCATCAGAAATGTGCCCCTTCTGCTGGAGCCCTTTTTTTCTTAATTAAAAAAACAACAAAAAATACTATCTGTAATCAATTTCTCTGACAGGGAATATATTTCAGATCTTGTGAAAATACCTGCCCAAACTGCTTAATATGCCACACCCCTGCCCCTCCTTCTCATGTAGTGTGCTGGGCCTTGTCAAATAGTGGGAACATGCTTTATCAGTATCCTGCTTCAAACCCCCCTCCGAAAAGCTGTGCACTCCATAACGCGCTCATTGTAGCCATTAATCCTGACTTCCTCATTTTGATTAAAAAATACATCAGCACAAATTGTTTTATTTGTTCATGTGTACGTAGGTTAAAGTGTTTTTTATATATTTTGCTCCTAAGTTATTGTTGTTGATCAATTTGAATGTATTATTATTTATTTACTTTAATTGTATTTTATTTTTCACTCTCAAACGGGTCAAGTCGGTCAAAAAAGGTTTACACTTTAAATAAGGATTTTTATAATGTATTTTAGGCAGATTGCTGCACTTTAAATCTTTTATGTTACAGACTAAAAAACAATGTTAAATTAACTTATTCTTTGTTGTAAGTTGATCTATATTTCTTACTTTTTTTGTTTTCTTTAATGTTGACAAAGATACATTGTTATAGACAAAAGATATTATTCATAGTCGTGGCCAAGATTGGGGGTGAAAAATTGCATAACAGCAAATAATTGAGAAGCACGAGTCTACTTTCACACGCAGCACCAGACAAAAAGATAATAACACTCATCAAACACTTGTTTGGAACATCCCACAGGTGAACAGGCTAATTGGGAACAGGTGGGTGCCATGATTGGGTATAAAAGCAGCTTCCATGAAATGCTCAGTCATTCACAATCAAGGATGGGGCGAGGGTCACCACTTTGTCAACAATTGGGTGAGCAAATTGTCGAACAGTTTAAGAACAACATTTCTCAACGAGCTATTGCAAGGAATTTGGAGATTTCACCACTTACAGTTCGTAATATCAAAAGGTTCAGAGAATCTGGAGAAATCACTGCACGTAAGCGATGATATTACGGACCTTCGATCCCACAGGCAGTACTGCATCAAAAAGCAACATCAGTGTGTAAAGGATATCACCACATTGTTTAGTTAAAAATTAACCACAACATTAGTGTAGCTGAAAACATAACGCCACTAGACCAACTTTTCCTAACAAATTACAAAAACAACTCAAAGCTTTGTCCAGTTGACTGAGGTTTGTCATGTTTAGTGAGAGAAGGGAGTGCATACCTGTCAACATTTCTATTTCAATACATGGGAAATTTCTTGGGAAAATGGGAAAAATAAGGGTTTTTCATTGTAACTATTTAATGTTTCGCTGCTCTAAAAATTAGACAAGTTCACTAGTTTTGTTTCAGTTAAAATCTGAATTATTGAGTTGAAAGGTGGGTCTTAATAATATACAACAAATATACCTCACTAGACTCTCCTAGCTCAACTTAAGACCCACCTTTCATCTCAATAATTCAGATTTTAACTGAAACAAAACAATTGAATTTGTCCAATTTATAGTACAGAGAAGCTATTGTTAAATTATTTGCAATGGATACCCCAAATCTTTCCATAAATGTGTACACATTTATTTTTTGTTTTTTGTATTCAACCATAATTACAAACGTGTTTGTTCTAATTTGATTTTGTATTTGTTACTATATAAGTTGAAAATATCCTGCTGTGACCCTATGTTCTGTCCAGAAATCTACATTGTAAGAACGCCTGCTTATTAGTAACCCCGAGAGTCCAAAAAAAGTCTTAGTATTAGTCTTAGTAGCATTCCAGCGCTCTGGAATGCCTTACCAGCAACAGTCAGAGATGCCACCTTGGTAGAAGCACCACCTTAAAACTCATCTAGCTTATAAATAGACTCTGTTTTAGACCAGTTGACCAGCCCCCCACCCAGATCAGAGGACGTCGTTGTGGTTTGTGCAGCCCTTCAAAGCACTTGTGATTAAGGGCTATATAAATAAACTTTGATTGATTGATTGATTATCCTAATAACAATCATATCAATATTGGGGACGGCGTGGCGAAGTTGGTAGAGTGGCCGTGCTAGCAATCGGAGGGTTGCTGGTTACTGGGGTTCAATCCCCACCTTCTACCATCCTAGTCACGTCCGTTGTGTCCTTGAGCAAGACACTTCACCCTTGCTCCTGATGGGTGCTGGTTAGCGCCTTGCATGGCAGCTCCCGCCATCAGTGTGTGAATGGGTGAATGTGGAAATACAGTCAAAGCGCTTTGAGTACCTTGAAGGTAGAAAAGCGCTATACAAGTATAACCCATTTATTATTGTTTTGGCTTGAGCACCTGACCCCCAAAATCTGCGTGCACGTTCCTGTTTATGATGGTATCAAAAAGTGAAATGGAAATATTGCGTTTGTGAAAAGCGATGTTGCTGTCCAACCACACTTTGTTCATCAAATTACTGGATCTGATTGCAGGAGTCGGTGTTATTATGTGAAAGCGCACACAGTTACAGCAATTTCACACCTTGCTGGGTTCTGTGTGATAGAGATGTGCAAGAATATACAGATCTACTGTGCAAATTTTGACACAAGGCTGTTGATAAAAGGGTTATTAACCTTAATATAACCCTTTTTATTCAGAAAGGCATATACTAATATTATTTTTGTTTTTATTCAGTATGCTTTGTCTTCTCCACCCTGTTTTCAACTTTTTGAGATCTTGTTTGATTAATTGTACATTATAAATTAAATGTATTATTATTATTATTATTATGAGATATTAGAAGTGTTTCCCTATAAATGGATGTATAGTGGTAAAACACAACAATTATTTGCTTTGCTTTTTGACTGATGTGAACCTTAAAGAATGTTTGGGGTTAGACCAAAATGTAAGGATTTCATGGTGAACATCAATGCATGTGAGACTAAAGGCCTACTGAAACCCACTACTACCGACCACGCAGTCTGATAGTTTATATATCAATGATGAAATCTTAACATTGCAACACATGCCAATACGGCCGGGTTAGATTACTAAAGTGCAATTTTAAATTTCCCGCGAAATATCCTGCTGAAAACGTCTCGGTATGATGACGCCTGCGCGTAACGTCACGGATTGTAGAGGACATTTTGGGACAGCATTGTGGCCAGCTATTAAGTCGTCTGTTTTCATCGCAAAATTCCACAGTATTCTGGACATCTGTGTTGGTGAATCTTTTGCAATTTGTTCAATGAACAATGGAGACAGCAAAGAAGAAAGCTGTAGGTGGGAAGCGGTGTATTTCGGCCGGCTGCAGCAACACAATCACGTAGCCGGTGTTTCATTGTTTACATTCCCGAAAGATGACAGTCAAGCTTTACCATTGGCCTGTGGAGAACTGGGACAACAGAGACTCTTACCAGGAGGACTTTGAGTTGGATACGCAGACGCGGTACCGTGAGTACGCATGAGCTGCGGCTTCCAAACATTTGATCAATTGCCCGTACGTGCGTGCCGCTATGTGCATGTCACGTACGTAACTTTGGGGAAATATATGTGCTGTATGAACTTTGGGGAGGTGAACGGTACTTTGGGCTGTGGGATTGAGTGTGTTGTGCGGGTGTTTGATTTGTATTGGCGGGTTATATGGACGGGAGAGGGGAGGTGTTTGTTATGCGGGATTAATTTGTGGCATATTAAATATAAGCCTGGTTGTGTTGTGGCTAATAGAGTATATATATGTCTTGTGTTTATTTACTGTTTTAGTCATTCCCAGCTGAATATCAGGTCCCACCCACCTCTCACAGCATCCTCCCTATCTGAATCGCTTCCACTGCCCTCTAATCCTTCACTCTCACTTTCCTCATCCACAAATCTTTCATCCTCGCTCAAATTAATGGGGAAATCGTCGCTTTCTTGGTCCGAATCGCTCTCGCTGCTGGTGGCCATGATTGTAAGCGATGTGCAGATGTGAGGAGCTCCACAACCTGTGACGTCACGCTACTTCCGGTACAGGCAAGGCTTTTTTTTATCAGCGACCAAAAGTTGCGAACTATATCGTCGATGTTCTCTACTAAATCCTTTCAGCAAAAATATGGCAATATCGCGAAATGATCAAGTATGACACATAGAATGGACCTGCTATCCCCGTTTAAATAAGAAAATCGCATTTCAGTAGGCCTTAAGAGATACTTTTACAAGCGTCATCTTTAAAGGCAGTGTAAAGCATGCACACTCAGCTGTCTCAGTCGTAATTCCTGTTATGAAGAAAAACACTGCACCCTCAAGCCAGACAGCCACCTTAATTTGACACGGCACAGTGTCTGCCATAAAGTCTCACTCTGATGATGCAAGGTGGGTAAAGCAGATGTCAGTGCTTGTCTTTAACTACATTCACACTGAATCATGACACACAGTGCACTTTGGCAGCATCAACATGTGTGTCTCAATGGAATTTTGTTTCCACTATTCATCACGTTCTGTAACTTGTTAAATTGTCCAAGGAAACATCAATCTTTAATGTGAATTTTATTCCAGTGTATCACTGCTGGTCTGCAATGTACTGAAGCAGAATGAGTCTAATGCCAGCCAAGAATGTTAAAATAATATCTAAATAGCAGACATTTATCCATTAAAATATGGAAAAGTTGCTGATGGTCTGTTTGGTGGTGAAGCAGCTGGGAGGAGATACCAAAGAATTGAACCCTCCAAAGCACATGGTGTACATTAATATTGCATTACTTCATAAAACTATTGTAGTTGTGACTAGTAAATTATATTGTGTTGTTTTATACAATAATTCTTATCTAAACATTTGTTTTCTTTTGAAAAGGCATGTCACATGTCAAAATTGTGCTGTTTTGGGGGGCTAGAGCACCAATTAAATTGATTTGAGGGTGTACACCGCCTTCCGCCCGAATGCAGCTGAGATAGGCTCCAACACTCCCCGCGACCCCGAAAGGGACAAGCGGTAGAAAATGGATAGATGGAGACATTGATTTGAGATACAGGTGTTTTGAGTTAAGAGTTCCGTCACATTACCTATAAAGCTTGTAAGTTGAGGTACTACTGTAATAGAAAAAAACCCGTCCTATATTGTGTTTATAATCATGAGGTGGTGACTTTTCCAGGGTGTACCCCGCCTACCGCCCGAATGCAGCTGAGATAGGCTCTAGCACCGCTGCGACCCCAAGAGGGACAAGCGGTAGAAAATGGATGGATGGATGGACATTGCATGTAACTGCTTTGATACCTTTCAAAATGAAATAAAAGATCTGCTATATTTAAGTATATGTCCATCTGATAAGTATGGTGTTACCATGCACTAAAAATGTATGTTTACATTAATTGTCCATTGCAGTAACATGCCTATACAAGGTACTCACTCATAACTGCAGTAAAACTCGATCTGTTGGTATAAATGAAAATAAGATGGTTTTGCAGCTGTCCTATTTCCCTCAGACATGGTCATTTTCTAACTTTACAGTTGTTTGTGTTTAAAATCATATACAGTTTAATATAATGCACAATGTATGTGCAATATGCACTATGACTTATGATATAACACATTACTTTACACTGAGGAATGCCATGTCAAGGTGATTGAGCAATTTAATTTAGTTTGTTATTTGAAGTGCACTCATGTAATTAATTGCCAGGAGCTGCTGCTTTATGTGTGCACTGGCATGATGTAGGTGGTTAATTATGTCATGCAAGTGTTTTGTTCGAAATAGGGTCACAGTGTAATGCAGTGCTGTAACTTAATTGTTGAAAAGAACACAGATATAATGAAGATAATCAACTAATGCCTAAAGAAACTGGTCATTGGTTAATACAACTAAAGCCAAAATAGTGCTTAAAAAGGAATATATGGAGGAGTGACTGGGAGAAGAACGTTTTTTTCCCCATTATGTTTAGAATTCTTTTTTATATTCCTAATGGTTATTAATGGACTCAATCTGTTTTCCCCCTTTTTTAAATTATAATCTTTATGATCCTATATATTTTATTACATTTTGTTCTCTTAAATTCAATGTGTCCTGACTTGTGGTGCAGCTATCGGTTATTTAGTAATCAGGTAATCAATCTATTGATTAATTTGTTTGATTAATCGAGTAATCAGACAAAACACACCGTATAGCCTCAATGCGTATTTTAGAGAAAGTAGTTTTTCTGCTTGTCATAATCTTCATTTTTTATGATAAATGCACATTGTCAACATTTTAAATTGCACTTTTAACATGTCTGCATTAATAAAAAATGTTATAATAATGATCGCTGTTTGTCGCCCCACAGATCACTGCACCCAAACCACCGCGCTCATGTGCACACTATTTCAGCGGGCATGCGATCTTAAAGTTGATCGACTTAATCCTTTCCTCCATTTAGCAAATGTTTGTTTGCCAGTATTCAAATGCTAAGCCTTTGTGCTCTTGTAAGTTATATCCTTATATTCACACATCCCAATTACCCATTGAAATATATAGGCTCTGCAAACAAGTATTGCATAAAATTCAGACAAGCCCATTGACCTATGTTTGTAATATGCATAGCAAAAACAACTGCGTGGTTAAAACTAATCCATTTCCCCCAAACCACAGACATTGCTGGTAGGTCTTCACCATCCATTCAATATGACAAAAAAATTAGGATTTTCCACTTTTTCCAACAAAGCGCTTTATATGCTCTGTTAGAGTGTGACAAAGCGCTTTGGGCATTTCGATTCACACCAATTCACACCAGAGAGCAGGCTAAGTTTCCGAGGGCTCAGAGTAATCTTATCAAACTGCCCCAGCAAATGAATACAACACCCTTAACATTGGATGATCATTTCACTTAACTGGCAACCGAGGGAAAACTCACCAAACACTCATCTGTACTCCTCCCTCTTCTCCGTATACAGTTGAGTAGAACGCCCTCGGTGTGCAAAAAGACCATATCATTTGCTGTTAGTGCTGTGAAGTCCAACAGGAAGTGGAGAAAGCTCCTTTGACTCTTTTCTCACAGCAGTGTGCAAAAGATACAGAGGGAATCATCTCAAGAAATCAATGGGGCAGCCTGTCTCACCTTACCTCAGACACACCCCCGTTGGAGGTAATGAGGAGTGCCATTGTGTGTGTGTGTATTTGTGTGTTTTTAGAAGGGGAGGGCAAGAAATACTGTTTTTTTCTTTTTCTTGTCACACTTCCAATGCAGAATGAAAAGACCTTTGCATTTATTTTGAAGGGTTAGACTATATTGGCTACTTTTCAAATACAGAGATATCAACCGTAATTACAAACGCGTTTGTTCCAGAGGTGGACTTCTATGTGGCTGTGGTAACCTACTCAGTGGCCTAGTGGTTAGAGTGTCCGCCCTGAGATCGGTAGGTTGTGAGTTCAAACCCCGGCCGAGTCATACCAAAGACTATAAAAATGGGACCCATTACCTCCCTGCTTGGCACTCAGCATTAAGGGTTGGAAATGGGGGTTAAATCACCAAAATGATTCCCGGGCACGGCACCGCTGCTGCCCACTGCTCCCCTCACCTCCCAGGGGGTGATCAAGGGGATGGGTCAAATGCAGAGGACAAATTTCATCACACCTAGTGTGTGTGTGACAATCATTGGTACTTTAACTTTAACTGTTGGACATGCATCAGGCGGAGTGCCCCAGGGTTCAGTTTTTGGGCCCAACATTTTTCCTTGGTACACGCTTCTACTTAGGGATGTCGTTAGGAATTGTGAAGGTACATTGCATTGGGAAAGTATTCGCTTCACTTTCTCCACATTTTGTTATGTTACAGCCTTATTCCAAAATGGAATACCCAATAATGGCATTGTGAAAGCATGTTTTTATAATTCTGCAAATTAATAAAAAAATAAAAAATCACATGTACATTAGTATTTACATCCTGTGCTCATTACTTTGCTGGCAGTAATTACAGCCTCAAGTCTTTTTTAATATGATGCCACAAGCTTGGCACGCCAATCTTTGGGCAGTTTCGCCTATTTCTCTTTGCAGCACCTCTCAAGCACCATCAGGTTGGATGGGAAGCGTTGGCTTTCATCCAAGATGTCTCTGTACATTGCTGCATTTATCTTAGTCTAGTGAGAGAGATGAATAAGCATGTGACATAACAAAATGTGGAAAAAGTGAAGGGGGGGCGAATACTTTCCAGATGCACTGTATCTCATACCAAATGTACGTGGATGACATTGAGTTATACATCTCGTTTAACCCTGATAGAACACACCAAATGGATATGCAAAATGATTGTCTGACTGAAGTTAAAGACTGAATGGCTAGTAATACTCTTCAGCTGAATGCTGCCAAAACAGAGGTGTTAATCGTTTTAATTCCGTCACGTGACTTCTTCCTGGAAGTGGAAAACAGTGGTGGTTAACCAAGCCAAAGTGGCTGTTGTGCAGCAAGCAGCGCATGAACTCTCTGAGTACACATGGGGCCTAGATAGTCCTGCAAAAAAATCCAACTATACAATCGAAAAGATCCATATACTTTATTAAAAAAAGATTTGTCGAGTGATATCAAGGATTATCCGTCGGTGGAGTTCCCAGACATATTGTTGCGGCGACTTGCTTATGAGGGCGTGGCTGCTGTTTTTTTTTAGCGTGACAGCATGCGCCGTGCATGCAGTTGACAGTGTGCGTTATGTGGGCGCGTGAGAAAGCAAACTCCAGACTCACTCACCAAGAGAGCACTGCTAAGCCAAGTCTCCGGCTTGTATGATCCACCTTGCCTTGTGGCCCCTGCAAAACAAAAGGGAGCAATCCTGGTGAGAAGAGCTTTTCAAGAAGCCAAGGATGCCGCCTTATCTGAGGGTCTACGAGAAGACGCCATAAAACTTCAACTGCGATTCACCAGACCTCTGACACTTCCAGTCCGTCAGTCTTTCCCATGACTGTCAAGTCGTCGGGGGGATAACTGTGATGAAGAAGCAGCCAGTCTGCGCCAGTTCCCACGGTCCTTAGTGGCCGTCAATAGCTCTGGGGTCGACAGGTCCGTCCATGTTGTCTGTCCAGGATTTCCGTGGTCTTCCTCGCTTCCTTCCACCCTCTAGTGTGCCCTGCATGATGGTCTTGCACAGGGTGTCGTGGCGGAATGTGTGGCCGAACCAGCCTAATTTCCTTCTTTTGACTGTTGCAAGCAGGGATTCTTGGTGACCAACGAGTCTTTCGACTTCACCTCGCACATACTCATTTTTCCCTGCGCAAAACCTGATGGCATCACTTTCTCAGACGACAGCAAGCATGCATATGGCGCTGTGATGTATCTTCACTGGAGCTTCAGCCATGATGTTGTTGTAAGGCTAGTTGAAGCGAAAGCCAAGTTGACCCTTTTCGACCACAAAGGAGATCATGTGAAGGCGGAAATGTGTGGTGCTGTTTATGCTGCCCGTCTAAAATCTTGCTTCCAGAGACACTGCCGAATCCAAGCTGAAAAGTGGCAAAATCTTGTTGACAGTCAGATCGTGCTGGGTGCAAAAAAAACGTGAGAGTTACAGCTATCAAACTTTCTCTGCAAACAGAGTTGGTGAAATCCAGAGCAGCACCAATATCCAAGATTGGTGGTGGATCCCTGGCCTTGCAAATATCGGAGACCTCATTATGAGGGGTGCTAGCCTTAAAGATCTAACTGAAGACTCCGTGTGGCAGTCGGGCCCCGAGTTCTTACATCTTCCTGAGGTTGAATGGCCACAGAAATCCTCAACAGAAATCGCTGCTCAAGCCAGAGAACAGAAAACAAAACTCCAAAAGAAGGCATTCATGGCAGTATTGACCAGATCAAATCCGAAAAGGCGAGTTATAAGCAAGAGTACAGTCCAAGAAAAGTCCAGGAGACCACTTGCAGGAGTAGCAGTTTACAACCTGGTGGATGAAAAGCGCTTCAGCAATCCGTCAACGCTAATGAAAACAGTAACGTTGACCCGGAGAGCTGCCAAAAAGTTTCTGTGTAGCAAAGCCACCAAAGCAGCAAAGTGGGAAGCAGTTCCCCTAACTGGTGTCATCACAGTCAGCGAAAGACAGGATGCGTTTAGAGACCTTTGCCTGGCAGCACAAACAGCAAAACAGATTGACTAATTGTCTACAAAGACCAAAAGAGTGGACTGTTACTGAGTGGTGGAAGAATCCAAGCATTTGGAGAGGACCACAAAGCTGTTCATTTACTACCCTTTCAAGTCTTAATCTCTACTCTTCTGGCCCGTGAAGTATATAGCAAAATACATGACGGAGTAGCAGGAACCTTGCTGACGATGACAAGAAAAGTACGGGTCATCAAAGTAAGGATTATTGCCTAAAAGGTCGTCAACAAGTGCATCATCTGCAAACAAGTCAGAGGGAGAACTTGTAAACAAATTATGGGAAACTTACCAGAAAAGAGGACAACAGCAGCTGCACCATTCAAGTTCAAAGCCATTAACCTGTTTGGATCGTACCATATAAAAGATGATATCAAAAAGAGAGAGACCATGAAAGTCTGGGGTGTCGTGTTCAGCTTCACGGCAAGCCGAGCCAGCCATGCTGAGTTGAGAAATCAACTGAGAGCTTTAAGTTTGCCTATCAAAAGTTTACCGCAGTCCGAGGCCATCCACAGAAAATATGGTCCGATCCTGGCGCAAACTTTGTTTTCACAAAACCTGTCCTTTAAGCTCTCTATGCTTTCCTGGCAAGACAGGAAAAAAAGACACTTGAAGAATAAATTAACAAACAGGGAACGTCCTGGTCTTGGAAGATCCTACCTGCTGACTCACCACACCGAAACGGGGCTGCGGAAGCTGCAGTACGGATCACAAAGAGGGCGGTATAGAGTCTTGGTAAAGGCATACTTGCCAACCCTCCCGGTTTTACCGGGAGACTCCCGGTATTCAGCGCCTCTCCCGATAACCTCCCGGCAGAAATGTTCTCCCGACAAACTCCCAGTATTCAGCCTAAGCTGGAGGCCACGCCCCCTACAGCTCAATCCGGACCTGAGTGGGGACAGCCTGTTTTCACGTCCGCTTTCCCACAATATAAACAGCTTGCCTGCCCAATGACGTCATAACATCTACGGCTTTTAGAGAGTAGAGTGCACAACTGCGCACACAACAAGGAGACGAAGCAGAAGAACGAGGAAGTTACAGACATGGCAACAGCGTCGACGAGCAAGATGAAGAAATACGCTTGCAAGTTCCAAAACGAATGGAAACAAGAATTTCAGTTCATCCAGGACAGTTCGAAGGGGAAGGGGTATGTATGTTGCCTGTACATTTTGTAGAACAGACTTCTCCATTGAACACGGTGGCCGAAATGATATACTCAGTCATGAACGGAGAAGTTAAACAGGACAATACTGCCATCTACTAGATAGCCTCCGGAACACTGAAATTCAAGTATTTATTTTATTTATATGTATATTAAAATAAATATATATATATATATATATATACATATAGCTAGAATCCACTGAAAGTCAAGTATTTCATACATTATATATATATATATATATATATATATATATATATATATATATATATATATATATATATATATATATATATATATACATACATACACATATATATATATATATACAGTGTATATATATATATATATATATATATATACAGTGTATATATATATATATATGAAATACTTGAGTTGGTGAATTCTAGCTGTAAATATACTGCCCCATTAACCACGCCCCCAACCACGCCCCCCACCCACCACCCCCCACCTCCCGGTATCGGAGGTCTCAAGGTTGGCAAGTATGTGGTAAAGGTGTAGATCTCTGCTATAGTGAGTGTTAGACAGCACTCCAGCTTGCAGCCAACCTTGCCAACGAGAGACCCATCAATGCCAGAGTTCAGAGTCAGGAAGGCAGAATAGAGTATATCTCACCAAGTACCCTGTTCCTTGGCCGAGCAACACAAAATTAAAGTTAAGTTAAAGTACCAATGATTGTCACACACACACCAGGTGTGGTGAAATGTGTCCTCTGCATTTGACTCAGCCCCTTGTTCACCCCCTGGGAGGTGAGGGGGGCAGTGAGCAGTAGCGGTGGCCGGGCCCGGGAATCATTTTGGGGATTTAACCCCCAATTCCAACCCTTGATGCTGAGTGCCAAGCAGGGAGGTAATGGCTCCCATTTTTATAGACGTTGGTATGACTCGGGTTTGAACTCACGACCTACCGATCTCAAAGCGGACACTCTAAACACAAGGCCCTTCAAAAGATTGAGAAAAATGTGGCATCAAATTGATCGTTTCTGGAAATTCTGGAGCCAACTTGCTGGTCCCAACCGGTTTGTCCACAGCAAATGGCATACAGCAGCACGGAATGTGACTGTTGGAGATGTTGTTTGGCTGTGCGACCAGAACGCATGAAGAGAACAAGCTTGGAAGAGTCATCTGTGTGAATCAGAATTCCAGAGACATTGTTAGATGGTTTGAGTGTCCCCAAGCCAGTGTGTTCCAGTCCAGAGCTCCAAGGCAGCTACCAAGAGCTCAGCATGTGCTGAAAAGAGCCCCAGCACCATCGTGACGTCAGACGGCTCGTCGTCACTGTTCTAGCGGAGGATGGAAGCATACCAAACCATCAGCACAAGGACCCGGAGCTTGCCTAAACTATGTACGATCTACCCTGCCACTGTCCGACACTGCCAAGGAAGGATGGAGTGGGAGGTGTTGCTGTGACTTGCTTATGGGGGTGTGTCTACTCGTCTGTAGAACGTGACAGCATGCGCCGTGCATGCAGCTCACAGCATGCGCCGTGCAGCCGCGTGCACTGCAGCACGCTAGTGCGTACTCCAGCACATGCAAGCAGATGTCAGCAATCAGCTAGAATCAGCGGCGCGTCTCACAGACATGCTTAAAACGTTGTATATTTCATTTGACTGGTTTGCAGCAAAAGTAGGAGAGCAACACACAAATGCTGAACTGATTTAATCAACTAAAACACTGTGTAGAAAAAGGACTCAAACTTTAGAGGACTGCCGGTAAGAAACCAGGTTTGGTCATCTGTTGTGAAATGTATATGTGGATCAGGGGTCACCAACCTTTTTGAAACCAAGGGCTACTTCTTGGGTACTGATTAATGCGAAGGGCTACCAGTTAGATACACACTTAAATAAATTGCCAGAAGTAGCCAATTTGCTCAATTTACCTTTAACTCTGTTATTATTAATAATTAATGATATTTATCTTTGTGGAAACACTGATCATCTTAATGATTTCTCACAATAAATATATATAGAAACAGATAAATATCAATATGCAACACTTTATTTTTATATTTTCTCTAAATGCACATTTTTCAAATTGAACATTTTCAAATGATCACTTCTAAGACAGTCTTGTGAAATCACAATATCCCATTTTAACTAGCTAGTCACTAACATTTTTTAACAAATCATGAATTACTTTGCACCATGTTTGTACAAATAATAACTCATGTAAAATACAAAAGTAAACTCTCAAATTTTTAAATCATGTCACACTTTGAACTGGACACCAAATCTGTTATCTGTTTCTTTGTCAGTTAGTGGGAAGCCTGGCATTGCATGCTGTTAACTAGTGTGTTGTACTCTGGTGTGTAACTTGACACTGCAACTCTGAGTGAGTCTTGCAGAGTCTTGCATCAGTGAGGCGTGTTCTGTGTTTGTTCTTGATGAAGTTCATGTCAGAAAAGGCTGATTCACAAAGATAAGATTTTTCCTCATTGTTTGCGGAACCTTCTTAATCTTTTGGACATATTTTCACAGCAATCTGGCCTTAAGCTTAATTATGATAAATGTAAAATGTTAAGGATCGGAAATCTAAAGGGAACGTCCTTTCGAATGGAATGCAAAGTGCCTGTTTTGTGGACAGATGGACCAGTTAACATACTTGGTGTTGTTGTCCCAGAAAATCTGGAAAATCTAGGCTCAGTAAATTATGATAATCGACTAAGAAAGCTGGACAAAATTATGCAATTATGGAAAGGGAAATCCCTAACCTTGTATGGTAAAATGTCTATTGCCAACTCGTTAATTATTCCTCAATTTATTTATTTGTTTTTGTCATTACCAGCTCCATCACAAAACTTTTTTAAGATTTATGAGCGGAGGGTCTTCGATTTTGTCTGGAACGGCAAACCAGAAAAGATTAAAAGAAAGGTTTTGTACAAAGAGTATGAATATGGGGGCCTGAAACTTCTCAACCTTGAAGCTATGTGTCTGTCTTTAAAAGCATCAATTGTTCCAAAGATGTATTTAAACATTGAGTGGTACACAAATGTCCTGTTGGACAAAAAACATGTACTGTATCAAAAGAAATTGTATCCTTTTTTACAAGTGATCCCCTCCCAGAGAGTCTGCTGGGAAACATGGCGGGGTTCATAAAGGAAACAATCCACTCATAGTGGTGTTTTCAATTTTATGTGCCAGAAAAAAGAGACAATATTTTGCAGCAGTTAATATGGATTAACTCTAATATTGTAATAGATGGAAAGCCTTTCTTTTGGAAAAATATGTTTGAAAGAGGAATCATTTTTGTCAATGATATCAATGAGAATGGTAAAATTATGAAGTATGATGAATATAGAGCTATGTATGGTGATGCTTGCTCAAGCTTTTCATTTTATCAACTAACTGGAGTAATTGGGAAAAGATGGAAACAAATAATTAATTATGGAACTACTAAATTATTAGTTTGTAAACCTCTAATAAGAAATTCTAGTTGGCAAAAAGGAACTAAAATAAATAGAAAAATATATAATTTTTATTTAATAAAGAAATCTTTGAAGGCTGCCTCATACAACACAAATGGAAAATGGGAGGACTTTTTTGACTGCCAGTTGCCATGGGATGCCATATTCAAACTAATCTATAAAACCACTATCGATGTGCAAAATCGTTATTTTCAAATTTAAATTATTTATAACTTCTTATCCACAGGGAAAATGTTAAAATTATGGAATATGACATAGTCAGATGATTGTCGATTTTGTTGTCAGGAGCCTGAATCCACCCTGCATTTGTTTTGGTATTGTCATATTGTGTCTTTGTTTTGGGTGGAAGATGAAAAAATGTGTTTAAGGATTGGTTTGTTTATGAAGCTTAATGTGGTTTCTGTTATTTTAGGAGAGTTCATTGACAATCATGATTTGGTCAATTTAATTATAGTACTCAGTAAAATGTTTATTTTTAAGGCCAAAAACAGATATTCACTTAGTATTACTTTCTTTAAAACATTTATTCAGTATTTTCTAACTTTAGAAAGTTACATGGTTGAAAACGATAATGATGCCAAAAAACATTAAAAAAAAGATGAGAAGTCCTCGAAGGCTTATTTTGAAAGTATAATTATGTTTATAGATTATATGATATCTGTTGTTGTGTTCCCTAATTTGAGTGACCTGGACATAATCTGGACTGTACATAAATGCTTATTTTGAAAATTTAATTTTGTTTATAAATTATATGCAATCTGTTGTGTTCCCTAATTTTTTTCTGTGTACATGAATGAAGGTGTGTGTTGCTGAGTCCGACTTGGACATTATCTGGACTGGGCCTGGTTTAAAAAACCCTTTAAACAAATCTAATTTCATTGACAACCTGGTCTGTTGAAGATAAGGCCCTTTTTTAAAAAATAAAATAAAATAAGATAAATAAATAAAAAACATTTTCTTGGATAAAAAAGAAAGTAAAACAATATAAAAATAATTACATAAAAAATAGTAATTAAGGAAAATGTTAGTGGACCAGCAGCCTATACAATCATGTGTGCTTCAGGGACTGTGTCCCTTGCAGATGTGTTGTCTATGTTGTGGGAACCAGAATATTGGTAGCAGAAAGAAATAACCCCTTTTGTGTGAGTGGGTGTGGATGAGTGTGCATGGGGGAGGTTGTTTGGGTTGATGCACTGATTGAAAGTGTATATTGTGTTTTTCTATGTAGATTTAATTTAAAAAATTAAAAAATAATAAAAAATTATTTATTTATTTTTTTTTTTTTTAATTTTTTTTTTTAGAACAGGCCCGCGGGCGACTCATCTGGTCCTTACGGGCGACCTGGTGCCCGCGGGCACCGCGTTGGTGACCCCTGATGTGGATGAAGATGAATAATGAATAATTAAAATGGCTTGTGTTAAAGTGGTTGCCACCCTGATTTTACATGCATCATGAGGTCAGAATGCACACTTATAATATAATGTGTTTAAATGTTATGCTAAAATCCATTATGAAATAAGTAAAAAATAATCTACCGGTACTTTAAAAATGAATTTGAGTAAATTCTGTCATGGGTTAAAGGTTACTATAGAGAAGGAGAAGGAGACTACGTGAATGAATTTTATTAAAATTTGCCTTTGATTATGTCTTTCAAGTTTTTCACCTGCATACTCAATACTGCATATTATTCTATACTATACTATATCTTGTATACTAATATCACCAATATGCCTATAGCCCTCAATCATTACCACTATTATCAACAAAAAAAATATTGAGTGGAATCCAGTTCAAGTTGAAGTACTTCCTTTTTTCAAGTGTGGGAAGCTACACAGCCTGAAGACACTTGACACATATCGAAAGATCTTGTGCTCCAGATGTCATTCTACATGACAAAACAGATGTAAACTTGGAAAACCATGGTGGTCCACAACTTTTTTGTGTGTGACTGGGTCAAGGAAATTGGTATCAAGACTCTCCCGGATAAATCATGCATCATTTTTGCTCGTTTTGTACTTGTTCATGTACAAAACCCAAAACCAGTGAATTTGGCAAATTGTGTAAATCGTAAATAGAAACAGAATACAATGATTTGCAAATCCTTTTCAACCTATATTCAATTAACTACACTGCAAAGACAAGATACTTAACGTTCGAACTGATAAACTTTGTTATTTTTTGCAAATATTAGCTCATTTGGAATTTGATGCCTGCAACATGTTTCAAAAAAGCTGGCACAAGTGGCAAAAAAGACTGAGAAATTTGAGGAATGCTCATCAAACACTTATTTGGAACATCCCACAGGTGAAAAGGCTAATTATGAACAGTTGGGTGCCATGATTGGGTATAAAAGCAGCTTCCATGAAATGCTCAGTCATTCACAAACAAGGATGGGGCGAGGGTCACCACTTTGTGAACATATGCGTGAGCAAATTGTCAGTTTAAGAACAACATTTCTCAACCAGCTATTGCAAGGAATTTAGTGCAATTTGTTCTTTTATTCATTTTTGTATTATTTATTATTTTATTATTATTTTATTATGGTGTTTTATTTTGGCTTGTCCCAAATCTTATCTGATTAGGATTTTATATGTTTTATCCTTTTTATGGGGAACTTTGAGTACATGTACTATTTTGTGATCTTGGCAATGTTTGTGATGCTTGTTATGTGGTAGGTCTTTGTATTGCATATCTAAGATGTTACTTTCTTTGTATGTTTAAATGGATGTCCTGATCTTGCTGGCTGCAAAACAGGTTTACCTTCGGGTACTAATAAAGTAACCTAACCTAACCTAACCAATGCATAAGATATTTACTGTTGTGTTTGTACTTATTGTAGCTTATTAGTAATTATATTCCTACACCTTCTCATTTGCTAATCACTGCACTCTATATCTATCCGTTGTTACATATTCTCAATTTTTTTTTTAATTAGAAAATGGTTACCCAAAAACAGGAAGTGAACTTTAGATGACAAAATGTAAGTAAAGAAAATGTCAGTGTCATCATGTAAAAGTTATAGTGTGAATCTATAATACTGTATCTATGAAGGATGGGTAGAATTGAATAATTAATTTCCTTAATAATTCTGCAAATTTAACCACATGCTGTTCCTTGTAGTATAACTTGTTGACATGTTTAAGACAACAACAACAACAAAACATACAGTATACTATGTTGATTTTTGCGCGTGACTTTAATCGAAGCGATTGACAGCATTGCCTCCATTGCTACTCTTTACCATATTTCCATAATCCTTCCCTTTATTATTTTGTGTTTTTCCTGAGTTTATAGAAAATCAATTGTATTCAGTTAATGTGCACAGGGAAGATGAGGCTAAACAAATAAGATTTCATTGTAAGTCTAACACTCACATCTATGGCATCCCTCTCAAAGATGCGAAGCTGGAGGAAGAGCTCCAATTTGATCTTCCTCTCCTGGAAAAGCTCCTCCATCTGGCCCTGGGCCTCATCCAGCTGTTGTAGCACACTTTCGATGTGCGCCATGGAGCTGTTGTGGGGGGTTTTGTTGCTTGAGATAGCGGAGTCTCTGTACACAGAATACACAACATCAAAGTTGGATTAGGGTCCTGTCAGACCTGTACACAATTATCTCAATATTTAGTAGGCTATAATTTACATTTAGTAGACATGGCAGCTGCCTGTGTCGAAGAAAATAGTGGAAAGTCCTAAAAAGGGTGTTAAGTTTAACATCCAAACCTAATTTCTCCTGCTGTTGTGTCGAAAGCAAATCCGACTCGTATTGTATACAGTAGGAAGGGGATTCATGTGGCCACATTCGTCGAGCTTTACCTGACACATGAAACGAGACAAATTGGGGGGTGTACTATTCACTTTAGCCGCTAGGCGGCAGTAGAGTGTAGAATATTTTAAAATTAGTTTTGTGGCAATTCCAACTTTGACCACAGCGCCAGCTGCTATGTAGAGTGGCACTTTCCATCATTTTCAGCAGCACCTTCCTCTCATGCGAAAGCCACCCAGGAAGGGGGCTATACGAATCCCTTTCCTACTGTATGTCACAAAGTTAGCGCAATGTGGTGCCTGTGTGCTGTGTAAAAGGCAAAAGCAACTAATGCCAGTTCTTTTATGGTTCTGATCAGCCAATTTTGTGGGACCTTTGTGTGTGTTATATACAGTGTTGGGACTAACGCCGTTACTTTCGGCGGTAAATAGTAATCTAACGCGTTATTTTTTATAATCAGTAACTCAGTTACCGTTACTACATGATGCGTTACTGCGTTATTTTACGTTATTTTTTATGTAGTATCGGCTAGAAACTGAGAAGATCTGAGTGTGTTTTATTGCAGCGCTGCGGAAGAGGCAACAAGAAAGAGGCGCACCGTGCGCTGTCTGTGTGTATGTGTGTGTGTGTGTGGGAGGGGGCGTGTCTGTGTTTACTAACAAGACATCATGGCGAAGCCCGAAGCCGAGTTTCTTAACATGGAGATATTTTAAATACCTTTCTTTTGTTGACCAGAAAGAAAAGAACATTTTAGTTGAATGTAAGTTGTGTCTTGGATCAAAGATCCTATCCTAGCAATTAAAATCTGCTGAAACAGCTACAAAAGCAACATGCTTCGACGAAGCTAGTAAAGAGAGACACACTTCACCCCCACCTCCAACAGCGGCTGGATTTTAACGAGGCACTGCGCACTGAAGGTACACACTCTTGTCAATTCTCTTATATACTGTTGCTCTTTCATTCTAGACTTCTAGAGTGTTTGATTATCACATCACTCTAAATGTATAGACTATAAAGTTCACAAACATAAAGAAGGATGCTAGTGGGCCAGGCCAATCTTTCCTTAACTCTAAACTAAAACTGGGGAAATGTGTAGTGTTCTGGGCTTCAGACATGATTTTATTTCAGAATTCCTTGAGATAAAAAAAACGCCTGGTAAGGCTTTGTGTATGTAGTGTGTGCCTTCCTTGGTTTACAGCTATGTTTTTATTATGCTGTTTGTTACTTATGTATGTTATGTTGCAGCTATTTAAAATAGTTTTGTCAATTTGTTCTGGCCTGAAACAAATCGGCCCTTTGAAACATATCTTTGTCTTTGTGTGTTGTACCTGCATGTAGACCACATTGCTTAGCAGAGTTCAGTGATGCAAATGCATGTCAAATTGATCAACAGATTGTATTATTCTCCAGTGCAATAACAGTACTGAAATGAAGGCTACAAGGGCATTAAATGGGCCTTAAAATAAAAAAATAAAAAAATAATATATATATATATATATATATATATATAAGTACAGTAACTAAATAGTTACTTTTCACAGTAACGCATTACTTTTTGGTGTAAGTAACTGAGTTACTTTTGAAATAAAGTAACTAGTAACTGTAACTAATTACTGGTTTTCAGTAACTAACCCAACACTGGTTATATATACTGTAATCATGTAGCTTTTTTCGCCTTTGTGTACAATGTTGAACTATTACTGTAAGGCTCACCTTAGCTGTTGTATGAGGTCTTCCCCCTCCTTGATGACATTGACAGTAGCTTGCAAGGTGGTCTGCTGCTGCTGACCGAACCGTTTGATCAAATCCTGCACGGCTTCTACAGATTCTGCGTAAACGTCATCCAGCAATTCCTTCTGAAGCTCCTCCAACCACGTCCATAGCTAACAAGAAAGGCAAGCAGTTAAAATGCAATATGGTCAATTGTTCACCACAACTCAAGGCTGGCTCTCATGAAGGAACGAGAAACGTGTAATTGTAAACACTTCATTTAGTGGTTAGGAAATTAATTGAAAATTGCAAAACATAAAAATGGATATAAAATAACTTTTCACCTGCTGCACCTTAAATCAAATGCAATTTTCCTCAGGTAGGGGGGGCATTTAAAAAAAATCCAAATAGGGATATAAAGATGTGAAAATTTCATATCACGGTTTTCATGACCAAAATTATCCGAGTTATTATCCGAGTTATTATCGCGGTATAGTTGAACATGCTCAATTTTTTTATATTTTATAAATAACTAAAATAAATAGACACACTGATAGTAAACCCACTATTTTGCATGTTGTTTGTTTCTTATGCTGTAAGATTTATTTAAATGAGAAGTGCATAACAAATACAATCTATTGGTATCTATTATATCTGGGAAGTGTTGCGGTGTCCTACTCTGTTCAGTGGTCCTTGAAAGCATCGTACAAACACCTCTGTACAAAAATTACTCTGTTCTAAGACAGCAGAGCACAGCTCGTTTGATCAATGTGGACAATTGAATAGCTTAGTTGCTCAGACAGCAGTGTGTTTATATACGTTTAGATTGATGCATGTTGTTTCTTAATGGGGAAAGACGTTTTATGTCTTTTGTTTTCATGTTAGCATTTAAGCCAGCGAGCTGGCGTCAAGTCAGTTTTTTTTTAAAAATAAAAGCACAATTATCAATCACAGACTTTTGATCATTTTTATAATCATTAAAATTTTTACCACAGTTATCAAGAATACAGTTTATCACTACATCCTTGAATCCAAGTCACATGACACATATGGAAAGCACCTGACTTAGAATATCAATTGTTTATGTCGCGCTGTAATTTAGCTTGAAGTTTGAAGTGTGAAATGTTATTTTGTGGAGGTACAACAATAAAAGGAAATAACAATCAGTCATATCTGAATCTAAGGCACAGTAATTTGGATAGACTCTTCCAGTGTCATAGTTGAATAGTGGTTTGATAGTCTGTCCTTACAGTAGACAAATATGGGTTTGAATTGCTGTTGGAACATTTCTATATGGAGTTTGCATGTTGTGCATGTCTCTCTGTGTTTTTGTCGGGTCCTCTGGCTTCCTCTAAACATTCAAAAAAGCGTATGTTACGGTAATTAAAGATTCTAAACTGTCCATAGGTGTGCATGTGCACTGTGATTGACTGGTGACCAGTCCAGGGTTTATTCCGCCTCTAATGCAAAGTCAGCTGGGAAAGGCTCAAGCTCAGCAGTAACCCTAAAGATGATAAGGAGTAGAGAAAATTAATAAATGCATAGAGTTTCTAATGTATAATCGTTTATACAACGGATTAAAATGCAGTAATGTAGTTAAGTAGAGACAACTAGGGATGGGTACAGAATTTGGCACTTTCATAGGTACCGACCGAAGTATTTCAGTATTGTATCGGGTACCAATTCTCGTAAAATCAAACAAAACCATATTTTAGTACCTTTTTTGCATGTGATGTCACATCTCGATGCAGACACAAAGCACCAACTAAAACGTTTGGCCGGGAAACAAGCAGTCAAGCATTCAGAGCGGATACCCCAAGTATTGTTTCAATTTTCCATGCAAACAAAACAAGAAAAAGGTGCTCAAAAGTAAAGCAAGGCTCCACTTTTCAAAATGTGCTAGCTGGATGCTATTTTACATTGGATTTTCCATGGGCATGCTAACGATTAGCATTAGCGATTTTACATGCCGATTTTAACACCCCTAAATTTGGTTATCAAAACTACAACTAAAATACATGTTACAATTAAACATCTGGTGTACAATAAGTACACTACTTACAGTTTAAACACTTTGTAGGGCTAAGCATGAGAAAAAACTGGCACATTCAACTTAATGGCAAAGACTACTCCTGGCTATAGCAACACACCATTGCCTATACACTAAACACATAAAAGTAGCGTAAATTGATAGGATTGACTACCGGTATTGATTCCTAGGCACCGGGAATAGGTACAGTTTTGATTCAAATGTGAAAAGGCTCCCATTCATAGTAGCAAGTCCAGCATTTGCTTGATTTTTGGCGTTACATTTCATGCATTATTCACTAACATGTTAAAAATATATATTGCATTTGAAACAAAAGTCTAAAAAAATCCAAAAAGGTTCTTTCTTGGCTTGTGCTCCACCTATCTACAATATTTGATGGAAGGGGTGGGGAACAGACGATCAAAATTATAAAAGTAGAGCCATATTGAACAATATGTAGACAACAGAGTTCTTGTCCACATGCTGGCTGAGCACACGTAGGAATCGATAAAAGCTGCCGATTGCACATGCAGGAGATGTCTTTGAGAAAATCAGATCCAACCAGTTCTGCTCCACACTGGTGTTTTATCAGTAGTCATTTTCTGTAACAGATTAGCCATCTGGGTGAGTTGGCATCAGCACATTAAAGCTCTGGCCAAAGCATCCTGGCTGCAGGAGAGAACCTGGCACCTGCTGCATGTCTCAAGACCCACAATACCTCCTCCAACCTTGCCACCACCCCTGAGTAACATGGTGTACATTATTACCTGGCATTGTGACAGACATTTTTGTCGGTAACCAACCGTACACTCTCTGAATGAAAAAACAATTAAAGATGACAGGCAACAAACTATTGTGGTGTTGAACCTTCTAGACCGGTGTATAGTATAGTTATGTTAAAGGCCTACTGAAACCCACTACTACCGACCACGCAGTCTGATAGTTTATATATCAATGATGAAATCTTAACATTATAACACATGCCAATACGGCCGGGTTAACTTATGAAGTGACATTTTAAATTTGCCGCTAAACTTCCGGTTCGAAACGCCTCTGAGGATGACGTATGCGCGTGACGTAGCCCGGGGAACAGAGGTATGCCTTCCCCATTGAATACAGTACAAAAAAGCTCTGTTTTCATTTCATAATTCCACAGTATTCTGGACATCTGTGTTCGTGAATCTGTTGCAATTATGTTCATTGCATTATGGAGAAAGAAGCTGAGCAAGCAAAGAAGAAAGTTGTCGGTGCGAAACGGACGTATTTTTCGAACGAAGTCAGCAACAACAGTACACAGCCGGCGTGTCTTTGTTTACATTCCCGAAAGATGCAGTCAAGATGGAAGAACTCGGATAACAGAGACTCTAACCAGGAGGACTTTTGACTTCGATACACAGACGCCTGTAGAGAACTGGGACAACACAGACTCTTACCAGGATTACTTTGATTTGGATGACAAAGACGCAGACGTGCTACCGTGAGTATGCAGCTTTGGCTTCTAAACATTTGATCGCTTGACCGTATGTGCGCAACTTTTTTTTTGCGTATGTACGTAACTTTTTAAAAATATATAAGCTTTATGAACCTTGGGTTAGGTGAACGGTCTTTTGGGCTGAGTGATTGTGTGTGTTGATCAGGTGTTTGAATTGTATTGGCGTGTTCTATGGAGCTAGGAGCTAGCAGAGGAGCTAGGAGCTAGCATAACAAACACGTAGGTGTTTTTATGCAGGATTAATTTGTGGCATATTAAATATAAGCCTGGTTGTGTTGTGGCTAATAGAGTATATATATGTCTTGTGTTTATTTACTGTTGTAGTCATTCCCAGCTGAATATCAGGTCACCCCCGGCTCTCACAGCATCTTCCCTATCTGAATAGCTTCAACTCCCCACTAGTCCTTCACTTGCACTTTAGTCATCCACAAATCTTTCATCCTCGCTCAAATTAATGGGGAAATTGTCGCTTTCTCGGTCCGAATCTCTCTCACTTCATGCGGCCATCATTGTAAACAATAGGGAACTTTGCGTATATGTTCAATTGACTACGTCACGCTACTTCCGGTAGGGGCAAGCCTTTTTTTATCAGATACCAAAAGTTGCGATCTTTATCGTCGTTGTTCTATACTAAATCCTTTCAGCAAAAATATGGCAATATCGCGAAATGATCAAGTATGACACATAGAATAGTATGCCCGTTTAAATTTTAAAAAATCATTTCAGTAGGCCTTTAAGTACATAATCATCTTCAGTGGTTCTCAAACTTTTTTTCACCGAGTAACCCCGCAGAAAAAACTAGGCTCTCCGAGTACCACCATAATGACCAACATTAAAATACAGTAGTGCAGTAGGCCGAAATATTCATTCAAAACAAGGCAGAGGTTTTATTTAACAAGTATATGTAACATTTTTGGCCACTGTAACATTACACACAGTTTGAGGAGTAACAGTGGTAATTAGTGGTACACGTACCACAGTTTGAGAATCTTTCATCTACTTCATCAATAAAATCAAAGTGAATCTGTTTTTCCTGTCATTAATCTGCGTACTTGTCAAAGGCAGCAATATAGCTACACAAACACACACACAAGCGTGCACTAAAACTCACACAAAAACACACTTGTGCGCACGTGCTGGCACACTGACCTACAATGGTGTGAGATGACAGATGGGATGGAGGTGATTAGTCCATATGGACATTAAAGACAAGCTTCATCAATAATGCTGTGACTCAGTCTGTCCTAATGGGTTTATGTAAACAGTGTCTTGTGTTAACGCACGCAGAGTATGGTACTTTATCAGTGTGAAAAGGTTAATTTGGACAATTAGAGATGTGTGACCATTATCATAACCACTGGAGGAGGGAATACGGGAGCAGCAAACACATAATCTACCGCCAGTAAACATTACACCAAATATATTTCATGCCTTTATCTTTATAAAAGAACAAATAGCTTCAATATCAAAATATTTTATGAAGCTTAAAAAATTCAATGTTGTAGGATTTTAATAATCCCCATGTGCAAAAAATATAAATAATCCTCAAAATATGAATCGTGACTAGCAAAGGGATGACTTCTATGGGGGGTTTGGTACTTGCTATTATGTCCTGTCAGTACAATTTACTTTCTTTCCCAGACTTCATCTTTGATTTCCTTGAAGTAGTCAGAACCGATAAGTGTCTGCCAGAATACAATAACCTCTCATTTGCTCATGATTGAGCTGTACAGGTAATGCACTGAGAAATGGCTGCAGTATTACATACAACTTATATACAGGCTGTCCTCATTTTACGACGCCTTGTGGTTAGAATGAGCTCTCAAAAAATATTTCAAAAACGTAATTTTGGTCTGTGAACAATACAACACTGGCTGGGGAAGCAATTACAGTGCATGCAGTGGAAGAATACAGTATGTGTGCTGCAGAATGCAGTACAGTAATCCCTCGTTTATCGCTGTTAATCGGTGTCTGACATGACCGTATGGTAAGTGAAATTTCGCAAAATAGAAATGCATAATTATAAATTAAATATTTTAGACCTAGAGCACTAAAAAGTTTACTATTTTACCTTCTAAATAAGTTTATCAACATTATGATCCCTTTTGACATGAAATAACACCATTTAGTCACCTTTACTCTCTTTTAGTCCAATATAGTAATGCTGCCTGAGGTTGAGCCAATCAGTGGCCACATTACTATACAGCGTGATATTATTGCTCTCGTGGCCAATACTATTATAGTATTGATACTTTCTTGTAATTGTCAGGTTTTTTTTAGCCACTTTATGATAGAAAATGCTTAATTTTTTATTATCTATTTTTTAAAGTTTTGTACATTTATATGTACATGTAGATGCTGTATCCAGACAGATCCATTAAGAGTTTGAGCAGAAATATGTCGTATAGTAATTAACTACACACAATAAAACATGAACAAAATGCTGTGTCACAAGAATGGTTTTTGAAGTAATAGCGTTGTGACATGAAAAAAACACAAGTAATATAACAAACGTTTTGCTTTTTACGTTCAGTTCGATGAGATGACAAAACATTTGAGCAAGTATTGATGTTATTTGAACAATGATACAGTTTGGAGTTAAATAAAGGAGGAGTGAGCATCCTAGTAAACAAACTAAAGACTTTATAAACAAGTTGTGACGTTCTCGACACATCGCCTGCTGCATGTTTCCTCACGTCATTAACTCTCAGTCACAGCAGCTGATGGACGCCGTGTTGAGAAAATAAAAGCAACATCAAATAGTTTTCTCCTTCGCTGTATACTTTTAGTGTGGGAACTTTTAGTGTCTCCAATTTTGTCCACACCTATCGCCATTTAAACACAGCAGTGCGTTTTTGAACGCACGGCGAGAAGCGAGGGAAAATGACATTAAACCAAGCGCTTGGCTCCGTTTACTCCGAGAGGAAATCTCCGGAGCTAAGTCTGTGTAGTTTGTCTGCCATGATAATCAAGCCAAAGGACGCTAGTGTACACGCGCCTGACTTCGTGTTGCCTAAAATGCATTAATAAATGAATTTTTTTCTGTAATTAAAAAATTAGACTATTACTAACTGTCGGGAATTGTATCGCAAATTATCATTATACCGTTTACCGTTACATCCCTGGTCCATTAACAAGTAAAAAGTCCAGGGCGGTCAAGGCATCTTCTTGCCGCCGATGCTGGTCACTTTTTTAGAGCATTACGGCAAGTGACAAAGGCGGTCGCGGCAGTTCCCGCGGTTAAATTCGAGCCCTGCTATAACTCAAAGAGTTATGGATACATTTTTGATGGCATTTTTCCAGAAATGTTATCAAAATCGACAAAAAATCAATTCCTCTCATCGACTACAAACACACTTCACTTCCGACTTATGCCGTTCCACGCCCCCACATGGCGCCCGTGCTGCGCAGAGCATTCTGGGAGATGTAGTTTATTTCTAGACCCGGCCAACGCTAAAGCGCAGGAAAGAAATACACACCAAGTTTTTGTTTGATATTGTTAGGCATCACAGTGTTATTGTGAAGACTTTGAGACCAAAACACCGCGGTATCTACAAAACCGTAAAAACCCTACCCATTACTAGTTCCAACAAACACGTCGTAGGGAACAGAACTCCTTCATAACCTGAGGACCACCTCTATTAACAATGAATGAGTATGTGTATTGTGTTTGATTGTCCGTGTAATTGGGTGATACAAGGAAATAGAAAGAGAACAGGACAAACCTCTTTAACGTGCGTGTGGAAGGAAACCGACATATCCAGTAGCACCTTGCGTTGTTCAACACGCCGTACGAAGTCCTGGATTCGATCTTCAAGCTGGTGGGCAGCCTGGTATATTTCCTCTGGGTCACATTCTCCGGTCTGGGCCAACTGCTCTGCTGCCTCAAGCAACTTGTCAGCATTAGTGTAGGTGTTCTGTAACATGGAGATTACATAACATCACCCATGAATTGGACAGTCAAGATAAAACCTAGTTAACTTCATTAGAACAATCTAAAGAGGAGTATTATACTGTTTAAGAGTTATTCTAACAATGGAAATGGCGTCCTTTGAAGGCACAAGTAACAAGAAGCCTGAAGCTTACCTGTGCAACCTCTTCAAAATCTTCATGTCTCTTCTGCAGGGCTCGTGCTCTGTGCAAAGACTTCCCGACGCCAGTGTGTTTACTGAGGAATGCCTCACCATGGTTTTCTATCCAGTCTAGTACCTTAAAACACACATGGTAAGCATTAATACATTTGTATTGCAAAAAAGGTAGTTTTCAGACTATGTCACTAAAAGGCAGTGCAGCTTTTAAACCAATAGGGGGTGCACTCGAACGTAAAGAAGCTGTAAATTCCATTTGCATTACAAGGATTCTACTATAACTCATAGCTTCTCTTTTGCTTCATCCTCTTTCCTTCTCTGAATTGTTTGTTTTCATCATTTCCTGTGAAGTTGGGGTGTCCAAACTTTTTCCACTGAGGGCCGCACACTAAAAATTCAAAAGATGCGGGGCTCATTTTGATACATTTAATCTTCAAAGTCAATACAATATATACATTTTTAAAGAGAAAAAATGCCTGCATGTTAGCTTTGTGTTGTTATTGGGAGTGTATAATAAATATGGGACATACAATTATTGGGCCAATTTGAGAAAAAACCCCAGAAAATATGGCTTTGATAAAGCTAAAAAAACAAAGAAACAAAAAATAAACTATCGAATGGGGCCAGATTACCTGTACAGTACTGTGCTGTATGTGTTGAGCAAATTAAGCGCTCCCAATTTTCCTGCTTGTGTCCTAAACTTTACCTGAGCTCATTGTAAACAAATATGGCGTTGGTCGTGTAGGACTTCTTCGCTTTGTCTGAAACCTTATTACCCAACTTAAACGACACTATGGCCCCAACAGTGTTTTGAAAGCCTATACGCAGACACCTGCGCTTCTAAAGAATATGCCCCAAAGTCAGCCACAAAGAAAGGTGTGCACAAACTACAGTAGTTAAATAAACATTTTTTAATCAGTTATTGGTATCGGTCTTGAGAAGCAGGAAGTTACGTGTTTCGGTATAGGCTTGGAAAATCGTGCATCCCTAATTTTTAGCGTCAATATTTCAGCTTTGCCTTGTTACTTTACACCAGGGGTGTCCAACTCATTTTAGGTCAGGAGCCACATGGAGGAAAATCTGTGCACAAGCGGGCCGGACTATTAAAATCATGGCATTGAAACAAAAAAATAAAGACAACTGTCTTACTTTGGCCAAAAATAGAACAAACACATTCTGAAAATATTACAATAAAAGTATAGAAAAAAATACACGGCAGGGGTAAAGTTTAGATCCATGAAGGAAAGAAGAAAGTGAATAAATGTTTATAACTGAATACATTTACATATGCATAAAAATGTGTTTTCTTTTGTATTATTTTTTTTAATGAATTAAGTAACGTTTATGACAACCTTTTTTCCAAAACACGATATCGAATGTGAGATACAACAGGACGATGCATACATTTATCATTTGTTTTCAAAACGGTTACAAAAAAGTGGGACCCCAAAAATGTACTGTGGGACCCCATTTTGAAAATTCCTAGCGCCAACACTGATGGAATATTGGTGTGTGCAAAACAGCAGCAGGCGGCTGTGGCTTGCGGGCCAATTCTAATACTAATCAAATATCATCCCGGGGGCCGTAGATAATTCATTCGCGGGCCTTGACTTTGACACCCCTACTTTACACCTATTCGCTCTTTAATTCCACTTTTTATGTGTCTTTTTGTAATAGTATTTCTTAGAATGTGTAGAGGGCCATAAAACAATGTCTGCAGGCCGCAAATGGTCTGCACTTTGGGCACCCCTGCTATAAAGCAACATACGGTATAGTGTTGGAAAGTGTTCAGATTCCAATGTGAATTAATATATTAAGCAACCTTAAGGTTTACATACAAAAGCAACTGTACAATGACAATTAGTTTCATCAATGTTAATGTCAAGGTCTCAGGCAATGTACAATCACAATGTTCTGAGGCGATAAACTGCTTCTCCATGGAAACCACTACAAAGAGAGAGGGGTGATTAGAGGCAAGATGGAAGCATTGAATGCTAGAATCATGGAGATGCTGCCTGAAAGAGAGCAAGAACACAGAGCGAGAGGGAAGAGAGGCAGAGAAGAGTTCACGCCCAAAGGGTAGAAAACAGAGAAGGCGCTGTACACCAACTCGGTAGATTTGATCTAAGAGCTTCGCCATCTAGACTGT